>NC_136006.1:3813496-3815996 GCF_048128805.1 Centroberyx gerrardi | reverse complement strand
CTGTACATTATCCCACTTAAGTTATTACACAGCTACTGAGCAAAAACATTCATCATTTGACACAAAGTATTGATTTAAAATGATTTGAATACAAGCTTAAGTAATTCGCAAGCTTACGCCAAAAAGTCTAGCAGGACTGTCTGCAGTAATCAAAGAGTACCGTCTTTTTGGCAGAAGGTGTCAGCAGTTTATTTGAAAGGAAATTCTAAAAATTGGACCAGACGTCTTGACTGCGGAGTGATACGGTTAGGTGTGAGACAGGCAGTCAGTCAGTCAGGCAGTCAGTCAGTCAGTCAGGCAGGCAGGCAGTCAGTCAGTCAGTCAGTCAGTCAGTCAGTCAGGCAGGCAGGCAGTCAGTCAGTCAGTCAGTCAGTCAGTCAGTCAGGCAGGCAGGCAGTCAGTCATTTGTTCGTTTGTCCGTTCATCCTCGTTCATTTTTTGCAATGCACACTGCTTAGGTGAATTACGGTGTGCACTGTTTAGTGCCGCAGAGCGCCGAGAGCCCTGCAGAAGGGAAATCCAGTGTGCGCTCGTACACCAGGCCGTACGGTAGAAGTCAAACAAGCATGGACAGGGTCTCCGCTGCAGCCTGCGGACATCCACAGACCAGGAACTAGCTCGCTGATTTTCTAACTGCAGTGGCTCCGTCAACGCATGAACTACATATTTTGTTCAGCGATTCTCTTAGTTCCAACAACACTGTGCTGCCACAGCACTTGTTAACAGGTGGAGTTTTTAAATTCAACCTCGTTTCACTCCAATCATGCACAGATTAAATTTGCTCTATTAAAAGCTTACCTTTGTCAGCGGAGTGCACTGTGTTTGTCTGTGGAGTGATGATTTGTGGTGGAAAGGTGGCAGAGGACTCTGTAGGTCAGAAAAATGAGGCACAAAGATGAGTATTCCATTTTATTCTATTCTATTCTATTCTATTCAGTGTTGGCATGGAGCCTGCTATCACTCAACACAGTATATGCTAAAGTGTTAGCATGGAGGAATGGAGCGAATGATCTACATATGACATATGGATCATTTCGTTCACATAACATGATTAATAAATAATAGGTAAGCTTACCAATCGGACAATCTCCTAATAATTCAATATATTCCTTTAACCCCTATTCCTGAATTTCTCCAAGGGGATTAATAAAGTGATATCTTATACCTCTTATTAATTCACTCGATATCCACACGCTCAGTGGACCTTCTGTGTTTTGTTTTGTTTTTTAAAAGAGCTGTGAAAGCTGTCTCACCCTCTATCTGAAGCCTCCTGGAGGCGGTGGAGTTGTACACTCTGTGGTTGTGAGTCCAGGTACAAATGCATGTGTAGATGCCCTCGTCAGCTGTGGTGGCATTGTGCACCCAGAGGCTGTCTCCATGCTGGTCTCGAAGAGGAGTCAAGTCCTGAGGCAGAGGCAGGAAGGGAGGGGAAGATAAGATGAAAATAAAGAATAAAGAAAATAATGTCAAATGGAAGGAAGGAAAAGGATAGAAAAGTAGAGAATTGAAGAGAATGCTGATACGATGTAAATGCATTTTAAGCTCTGAATTACCTAGGGGAAATTGGGCTGTTGCAGACAAAAATATTGAAGATTAAAGCGGCACTAAATAAGGTTTTTACAGTCCCATAGCACAGAACTGATAGGGTTGTTGATCAATACCAATAACTCCACTATGGCTTGGCTACCTGCTGAGATTTCTGTGTCCTACTGGAGTTTCAAGACTCTTCCAGTTCTATCAATGTTGTCGCAATTCCTACTGGTCCCCAGCAGAGGAAGATAAAGGTACTTACTTACTTAATGCCCCTTTAAAGATACAACATCCTCATCATGCTGATTCTGGGTTTCTATCAGCTGGAGAGAATTCTCGATATGCTAACCACTGACAGATTCACAGATGTTTACAGATGTCTAATTTACCCTCCGCTGCAAGAGCGTATGTGAGATCCTGTAAGCAGCAGTGTCCGTACCTTGTACCAGGTGAAGTTTCCATTCACTTTTTTGCATGGCTTCATGACAGGATCTGGACATGGGATCCTGGGGTTGCGGTCTGGGACTTTGATTGAGAGGTAGAGCCGTTCTTTGCCCAGCGGCTGGGTTGCCGGGAAGACGATGATTTTTACAGAATAGTTGATACATTTTCCTGAGGAGTTACGCCTAGGGGAGAGGGGAGAGCTAGTTAAATGTGATGTAAAGCATCCGGTGACATACAGCTGCATTCATACACACAAATACATAGCTGCACAAGTACACATTAGGGTACAGAGAAACAAAGTCATACCTTTCATAATATTCTGTTGGGAAATATTTAGGACAGTGTATGAGGAACTGCATCTCATCTTCAATCACATTTTGCTTGCAGTGTAAACAGACACATTTATGTCTTTCTTGCCAATTGGTTCGGTGCTTTGTGTTTTATATTTTAAAAGGTGCTACGTCTAGCATTTCAAAATTACTCAAGCATTACCACATTAATTCTGAGACGTTAGTATAAATACTGT
>NC_136006.1:3583496-3810996 GCF_048128805.1 Centroberyx gerrardi | reverse complement strand
AGAGAGAGAGAGAGAGAGACAGAGAGACAGGGAGAGAGAGAGAGACAGAGAGGGAGAGACAGGGAGAGAGAGAGAGAGAGAGAGAGACAGAGAGGGAGAGAGAGACAGGGAGAGAGAGAGAGACAGAGAGAGAGAGAGAGAGACAGAGAGGGAGAGAGAGACAGGGAGAGAGAGAGAGACAGAGAGGGAGAGACAGGGAGAGAGAGAGAGAGAGAGAGAGAGAGACAGAGAGGGAGAGAGAGACAGGGAGAGAGAGACAGGGAGAGAGAGAGAGAGAGACAGAGAGGGAGAGAGAAAGAGAGAGAGAGAGAGAGAGACAGAGAGGGAGAGACAGGGAGAGAGAGAGAGAGAGAGAGAGAGAGAGAGAGACAGAGAGGGAGAGAGAGACAGGGAGAGAGAGAGAGACAGAGAGGGAGAGAGAGAGACAGAGAGAGAGACCACCGTAAAGACTGTCAATCATCTGTGTATTCCTGCACTATCTGCACCGTGCAGATCTCGGTACATAGACATACTGTACATACAAACAGAACAGATACCTTTAAATACATTTGTAAAAAAAAAAAAAAAAAATAAAAAAAAAATTGTTGCAGTGTTTACACAGTTCTCACTTATTTGTATTTATATTTTTTAACTGCAATGTCCACATTTTTCTATTTTTATTTTAAGTTATCTTTACTTATCTGTATGTATATATATATATATATTTTTTTTTTATTTTTTTTATTTTTATTTTTTTCAGCAAAAGCACAATTTTTCTGTTTGTTTTTTTAAGTTAATTTTACCTATTCTTATTTATATATTTGATTGCAATGTTGCAATGTTATACAGCTCTGTTTACACATTTCTTTATTCTTGTATATCTTTAATTGTACGTACATTTTTTGTTTTTATTTCACACTTGCTTTGGCAATGTAAACGTATGTTTCCCATGCCAATAAAGCCCCTTTGAATTGAATTGAAAACTGAGAGAGAGAGAGATAGAGATAGAGAGAGAGAAGAAAATCATCTAACAGTACATTCCATTCACTTTTCATTGTATATTTACGTAACTCCTATTGTTTTGCCTCATGTTGCATAAGCAATCCGAACAAAAGCCTAGTATATAAACTCATTCACTCATGCACTGACAAATATTATCAGTCCTGCAGAAACCCTCTACCCACAGTTTTTTTTATCTTTTTTGTAACTGGCACTGGCCTCTCCCACACCCCCGCGTGTGGAAAATGATAGCCTGTGAGATTATGACACAGAAACCAATGTAAACCAATGAAAATGCATTTCAAAAATTTCAAGATGAACGTCTGCATCAATGGAAAATTCTCAGTAACAGCCAGACACAGGATGTTAGTATCAGCATGGAGTATCAGCAAATGGAGACTGTTATCACCTCTTCCTCCTCAGAAAAAATTAAAAAAAAACATGTCGTATTTCTGCGTGGTGGTAGGGCGATCAAGTTATATTTTCAGATGACGTAATGCTCAGCTCTGATCAACTCTTTTTTCTCAACTCTTGCTAACCTACAAAATTTCTGTCTGTTTCTGACTGAACTGATCATTACATTTTTTTTCATTCTGAATGAAATCATTCCGAAGGAAGATTGCCACACAAGTGTTTACATGAGCGCTAAATATAACGATCGCATTAAGATGCGCGTTTACATGCTCCACATTATGTAATCAGAATAAAAGTTTCTGACATGCGCAAAACACTGACTCCAGCTCTCTAACACGGGCTTACGTTTTTTAAAAGATGGACCTGCGTCGGTTATTTCTTCACTGCTGTTCTTTCTGATGAAGCAACAGTTTGATCAAAACATACGACTCCAGAAGTGTCAGAAAAAGACCAGAGCCATATAGAGAGAGAGTTGCGTCATCTCCGTTCTCTCCAATGGACCATTTTTTTTACAGCAATGGCGGATCGCGGAGCCTCTCAATAGTTCCCGGAAGTTAGCGGCTAATGCTAGCAGCGCAGTAGAGTTGCAGCGGAATGGACCGTTTGTGATGCACTTTGAAAGGATAAGATGTTTAAAGAATCAGATTGTATATTATCAGCACATCTGTATCAAATTAACATGTGCATTAAAGCATGTTAGTGGATTATCCCCCTCTAAATTAGTAGATTTAGGGAACATTAACAGATAACAGATTAGGCTAGGATACTGAATAAAGTTAGCAACACATAATGTTAACCACGAACAGCCTATTAATTATAAATTCCGTTCACTTAATGCCATTTCATCCAACGTTGTGGAATTAGAGAAAAAGACTTCTAAACGTGATTTTTTGCGGGGTGGGGGGAGTTAAATATTAGTTAAATATAACATTGGGGCATTTGTTTGTAGAGTGGTGGGTGGAGGTGGTGAAATGAGGATATCCATTTTGGAGTAAGAGCTAATAATAAAGTTAACGTTACACAATAATAAGGAAGAGAGCTATTTTTGTGATACATCGCTATTGATATGGATTTAGAGTGCGTATTTGAGACTTCAAAACAGTAAACAAAAACGTAACTTATGGGTTGAGTGTTTTTAGGCTTTGTGATTCTGTTGACTATTACCTGTCTATATTATGTTGCAGCTCAGCTGATTTTGGATTGATGGCAAAGGGAGAGGGAAGTTGGAGGACCTAAGTGAGATTGAAAACACAAGGTAAGTTTAAAATAGGCCAGCAATTTTGAAAAATGAATCATACTAGGCTAAATGGGGAATCATACTAAATACTAAAAGTATTATACTACAGTATTATATAAGTAATCATACTAAACATGTATTCTATTACTGTATTATATAAGTAATCTTATCTTGTTAGTGTATATTAGTAACCTGCTATAGGAGCACTGGGTGCTATGTGGTGGAGGAGCAGTGATGCCACAGGTCAGGAGTGCTGAGTGGACCATGGTGAGATTGAAAACACAACAAGGTATGTTTCAAATAAGTCAGCAATAAGCAATCATACTAAATGTGTATACTGCCATATTATATAAGGAATCATACTAACATTTTATATTAATTATAAGTAATCATACTGAATATGTAATATATATTATAAGTAATCATTTTAAGGAATCATACTGCAGTGATGCTGCATGCTGCATGTCAGGAGTGCTGCAGGGTGAGGACCAATGATGTTATAGGTCAGGAGTGGTGAGGACCAATGATGTTATAGGTCAGGAGTGGTGAGGACCAATGATGTTATAGGTCAGGAGTGGTGATGACCAATGATGTTATAGGTCAGGAGTGGTGAGGACCAATGATGTTATAGGTCAGGAGTGGTGAGGACCAATGATGTTACAGGTGGAGGAGCAGTAATGTTGGCTGGCTGCTGGTAGGTGGAGGAGCAGTAATGTTGGCTGGGTGCTGGTAGGTGGAGGAGCAGTGATGTTGGCTGGGTGCTGGTAGGTGGAGGAGCAGTAATGTTGGCTGGGTGCTGGTAGGTGGAGGAGCAGTAATGTTGGCTGGGTGCTGGTAGGTGGAGGAGCAGTGATGTTGGCTGGGTGCTGGTAGGTGGAGGAGCAGTGATGTTGGCTGGGTGCTGGAGCACTTGTAGGAGCAATGGTTAGTCCAAATGTTTCCATTGCAACGACTAATGGGTTCGATAGCACCTTTGGAGCTGTTTGGGGGTCGCCGGATGTTGAAGCTTGGCTACTGTTCACCTTCCTTTTCACCTTTTTGGATTGGCTCTTGCTTCCAAGATGGCCATCTTTTAAGTGTTGTTTTTTTCTGTCATTTCGTATTTTTTTTGCCTCAATTCTCAACCTCAGCCGTATGAATCTTTTAATGATTTTTTCTTGTACTCCACAGCATGATGGAAGCCTGCTGGAGAGTGCCTGAGCTTCTTTCTCCAAGACACCCACTGCGTTGGGGAGCTCCATGAGGAAGGAACCAGTCTTGGTCCTAAATAGTTCCTCAATTTTGTGAATGAAATCATAGGCTTCTTGGGAGGGATGACAAAGAGCACCTGCCTTGAACTCTTTTAAGTTCACTAAGATGCTGTTTTCTCCAGCAGGACTGTCATCATTGTGCTCTGTTGCAATTTTGCATTTTTCACAGATGCTGGCAAACCTGATGACTTTGTGGACGATGTAGCCTGCGAGATGGAAGAGAATACATTTCTCAGTTTTTGTGAGGTCAGGTGCTGCTCTGTTCACTGCCATCAGCTGTTCCACTCTGACTGACGGAGTGATATTTTGCTCCACTGTGTCCAGGAAGTCTGCCAAAAAGCTACTGTCGTCTTCCTGGTAGCTCCCAGACCTGATGGTGGTGAGGAACTGCCCCACAGATATGATTCTCAGTGCATGATGGAATTCCACTGGAGTTGGGACAGGATTTTTAGACCTCACACAGCTGAATGTATTTTCAAGGCAGTCTTGTGTGAACCTTGACATTAACACAAACCTGTGTCCTCGTGTCAGCATCTCCTCCTGTATGGCCAAAATTGATGTCGTTGCCATTATCACCCCTGTTTGAACAGGCTTCCAACCTCCCTTTTGACCAATCTTCATCCCACGGAACAGATGGACGATGTCCTGGAGGAAGGTGATGGCCTTTTGGTACTCCTCCATCTTGAGCCTGCTCAGGGCTGTAATTGGATGGCGAGATGACATGAGATCAAACCAATGATCAACTTGCTCCAGGAACCACGCTGTAGTCATGTAGGACGGAGGGCGGTTTTCTTGCTGCACCATGTATTTCAGCCCAGCACTTGTTGCCTTACTGAATACATGTAGAGCAGGACCAACCTTCATCTTATCAAAGTGACTTGGCTGGATGGCTGCAGCTGATAGATGGGGAGCTATTTTTAATGCCATCCCTTCTTGAAAGGTCAATAAGTCCTTAATAGGGACCACTGAAACCTCGTTGGAGAGGAGGTTCTCTTTGTTCACAATATCCTCAGGAATTATGAACACCTGTCCACGGACAAGGGCACTTTTTAGATTTTTTACCAGATGTGGGACATCAGGCATGAAATAGAGCTGCCTGTCTGGTGTTGCCGGATGTGGCGCTGATGTTTTATTGTGGTCGACCCCAAAGGATTTCCACATGGCCCGGTTAGGGCTATCCATGTCGGTGGTGACATCAAGCACATGTAGCCCTATGGATGCTGCCCTCTGTATTATTTCAATAATTATTGGCCTGTACTCTGCTCCATTGGTAGAATTGCCACTATAATGACATGCCACTACTTGCTTCCACCGTGTTGTGTTTCCAGCCAACATAAACACACAAGCATGTGTTGCTACTCCTGTGTGACCTGGTAAAGTCACATCACCATACAGTTTGCCGGAAAGCATGTGCAACTCCACACTTGGTGTGATTGCCATTTCATCCAAGGTCAACACACACTCCCTTTCAAGGTCTGTCAATCCATCTGCCTTCAGTTTTAGAAAATCAAAGACCTCTGTCAACACACCAGGCTCAAATTTAACACATTGCATCCTTCTTTGCAGGGTTCTTATTCCTGGCAGGGGAACCTGCAATTCCTGCAGGGTCTTGTAACCTGTTGGACCGGCAGCAAAGCGAATTTTTAACGCCTTCTTAATTGTGTCATTGCTCCATTTCATCCCTTTTGTGGTTAGTCTGCCTAATGCCTTAATTTGGTCTTTTGAAAAAGTTTTCTTTAATTTTTTGTCCCTAATTTTCATTGTCTTCTTGAGAGCTGCAGTTTCCTTCCTTATTTTTCTTAGTGCTGCCTTTGCTTTTTTGGTGATTTTTTCTTGTCTCTTTTTCAATAGATCCGATTGACTGGCTGCTGGCTGACTGGTATGCTGACTGGCTGCTGGCTGACTGGGTGGTGTCAGCTCTCCCTGTCTCTCCTCACTAGCCATGTCCTCTCTTTCTTCACTCTCACTTTCCCTTCTCTCAGTCTCCTCATCCCTTCTTTCCTCAATCTTTGAAACTGATGTAAGTAGAAGACATGGCACTGTTAATTTTTAAATATTCAAAATAATATTATATCACTTCAAAATATGAAATATTACTAATTATTAAGAGTTCATACTTATTATACCTGTGTCACCTTTAACACTATAGCTGTGATCAGCAGTTATAGGCTCTATATTTACAGGTCCAGGGGTGCATCGTGGTGCAGGGGCCCTCCTCTTTTTGACCACAGGGCGATGCACAAAGATGGTGGGAACAGCATCTGCTCTCAGCCTAGTCTTGCCCTTTTTGGTCTTGACAAACTGGTCTGCCTCAAAATGTGCCTGCAGAGTGACTTGAGTTTACTTCCCACACACAACAACTCAGGTTTGTCTACCCACATACACATCCCATAGTGGTTGAATGCACAGTATTAGGGAACACTTTATACTTACTGGACATGTATACACTCATTACATATATAAAAGACAACCAAGAACATGAGACAACTTTATACAAATTAATATCACATCAGTAACTGATGCCACTTGTCATACTTTGTTAAACATCAGCAGCAAAAGCTGTTGATGATCACAACTAATGAAGTTACATAACTTAAGTTGAGGAACAAAGACCACACCTCATCTCCCAAGGAAATTTCCCATCCAAGCCTATATAGGTGTGTCTAACCCTTTCTCCTCTGTCTTTTTCTCCCTCTCTCACTCTCTCTTTCAGCACAAGAACCACAGGGGGATTCAATGGAGCCTGAAGACTCCCTGCAATGAGACAGCACCCTCACCCTGCACCCTGAGTCTCAACTCCCTGGGTTTTACAAGCCTTTCCCTGTTCCTTATTTTTAATAAACCAAACATTACGCTTCCCAATGGTATGGTCTTTGTTTGTGAAAAAGTGCAAATGAAGTGTTTGAATATTATTACCTCGCATATTTTTTTGTTGTTGTGATCTTTAGTGATGGTAAGATTGCTCCTGCTGACTTGAGCCAACCATTTTTTTCTCCTCTCCGTGTCAGTGGGGAAACCGTACATTCGTACTCCTTTCTCCGAGTGATTGGAGCATCCCCATGCAGCACAGCAAACCATGGTGGAGACTATATGCAAGGACAACACGGAGGAAAGGGCACAGACAACCTGCTTGACATGCTATTCATGTTTCTGAGTTTATTAGAGATTTATTTAATGAATTCATTGCGGTAAATAAATGCATAGTAAAAAGACAAAAGATACATAAAATATATATATTTATATGTGTATAAATATATATGTGTTTTAATGTGTCCTGTCCTGTCTGGATGGGATGTGTTTTAATGTACCCTTTTTAATAAGCAGATTTCTGCTTAAGTCATTAAGATTACTTAGGCCCTCAGTTACCATGGGATTACTGAAACCACCATGAATTAAAGAAATGGTAGAAAATTAATCTAATCTGAATTTTGAAACATTCCTTCCCTTCCCCTCCCTTTAAATATATCAATAAACATTAGGATGCGATTGCTCTTGACTACCATACAAGTTTTACTTTTTAAAAAAACATTGATGTAACTACATACACATGTCGGTGTGCTATATAAATATTGTATATAAATATTGTAAATCAATGCATTTATTGACTACTAATTACCAAAAATCGCAGTTCTGTCTCTCTGTAGTTACGTTTTCAAATTGCCCGCCAAGTACTTCCTGGAACTATCTGAAGCTACGTGAATCACGTGACGACCAAGCATTTTGGACTTCCATTGACGCAACTCTCTCTCTATATGGCTCTGAAAAAGACGTTTTGTTTTCCCGCCGCAATGATTGGGTCCATTTGTAATTTTCCCCGCTGTAAACCGAAACTGGCCCGGAGAGGCGGAGTCAGGACTTGATATAAAAACGAGCTGCACCGCCCACATCAAGCCCGAGCGCCCCGGGGTTAATAACAAGCACATCCATTCCAATCCTCCCGGAAAAAAAGGGTAACGTGATTGACGTTACTTACGTTAAATGCGCGAGCGTGTGCAGAAAGAGGCGAGATAAAGAAAGTGATCGGAATGAGTAATTTTATCCATCGACCGGATTATGAAAGGGTTAAACACCCCTCTCAAACGGAATGACATTTCATTCGGATCGGCCAGTTTATTCTGATTGAGGCGTTTATATGAGGCATTTTTATTCTGATTGGGCTGCTATTCTGATTAAAAGGCTCCATGTAAACGCAGCTACTGATCCATCTGACTGATGTAGTGCTGTCAGCTTGTTAGCTAGCTAACCATAGTATCTGGTCAGCTAACCTCACTGTCTTGTTAACACATCTGATTAGCACACTAGCTAACGTATCTAGCAGCAGCTAGCGTTAGCATGTTCACATTAACATCAGTGTGTTTGCTGGCTAGTTAGCTAGCTAACAGTTTGTTCAGGTTAACTGAGCTGACTCTTCTCAAGCTACAACTCAGAGTGTTTTGGAGTAGAGACTAGGGCTAAAGACAAGACAGTTTACTGTGTCACAGTAACCAAATCCACCTTATCACACTATTCACTTTTACTGAGAACGTTACTGAATGGATCTACAGCCACACCACAACAAGCTGACTCAGGTATCTCACTTCTTGCCCCATTATTATATATTTAGAAATTATTTGTGCATGGTCAGTATTCTCCCATGGACCTCCATGATGGCGCCAGCCATGAGACTGGTGCCAAACCTGCAAAATCTGTCCGTAAGGAAGAAAGAGATCAGCAGGAGAGGACAGTTAGCCTACAGTCTTTAATTTTACTGTGCAGCATGGTGGTGTGTCCCCCCGACACTTCAACACTTTCCAGTCATTCCAAACATTGTCAGGGCGTCTCTTTGGAGACGTCCGGGTTCATGCCGGTCACTGATGATGTCACACAGCACAGTAAATCCACTCTCATTTCCTGACCGCTGAAAGCTACAGCAGGCTATCTGCCGCACTCAGAGACGGCTCACCAGTCATTTTCCGTAAGCCCTCACCACGTAAACCACCAGCCTCTCATTATGAATGACATGCGACTGGGAATGGATTTTCCTAACGGTGGTTGAACCACAATATAATGACAAACATTTTCTTGATTCTGTGATACATTGCTCATTCATTGCCTCTGATACAATGGGTCCATCAGTCAATGCAGGTACTTTTGCAAACAATTACAAACAGCAAACTGATGTTTTATTTTTCCCAGCCTGGTCACAAATAACCTGCTTTGTGCACAAAAACTGAGATAAATACGTTTCCCCACCATGAAAGAATTACACGGAGGAAGAACGACAAAAAGTTTTCATTTTCAGCAAAAGGTTTACGTAACCCTAACCCTAACCCCAACCACAGTTACTTGCCCAAACGTAGTGGCTAGCTAACCTTTCCTCACATGACAAACTGCAGAAACTGTTGTGTCCGGTTCCTGCTGCTGTCACATAATCCTTCCATGGTGGAGGAACGTAACCTCCACATTATTCCTGTCCACAACACGTAATGTGTGTTTCAAAGCTTGTGCTCATCTCGCGAAATTTTGTGAGACTGTTGTTTTTTCCTGTGGAAGGGAGGAACGGCTGAAAGGTCTCCTGTCTGCTCTCTCTCCTCACAGCACCCACCGCCGATGTGGGTGAGAACTGTGTGACCTCAACTAGGGGTGCGGTAACCTGTCTGCTAAATCAGCACATATTTCCACTCCTGAGGGCGGTGAACGGATCTGCCTTGGAACCATAAAACTCCAGCACACACCCCGTTTCTGCTAATCCTATTATGAGACTCATTGGGATGGGCTCAAACCGTATGAAACCTTCGATACAGACTCGGGGAACCTTTGGGAATCACATGGTGCTTTAGTCTAATGTTTATCTCTTGTTTTGCGTGCATCTGTGATGATATACAATATTTATTCACATTGATTGATTTCTTCTCATCTTTTCACGGGGCGTAGGTCGTCATGTTTGATACCGAACTGCTCAGGAATTGCGCTAATAATAATAATAATAATAATAAACTTATTAAACTTAAATAGCACCTTTCAAAACACGGTTACAAAGTGCTTTACAACAAAAACAGAACACATTAGAAGCACAGAGAGATTAGAATGAACTAAAAACCATAAAAATAGACACATTATGAACACAAAGGGAGTAAAAACAAGAAATTAAAATAAAATAAAATAAGTAGGCAGCTCAGGTAAAATCAGGAAATGCTTTCCGATAAAAGTACGTTTTAAGAAGAGACTTGAAAGAAGACACTGACTCAGACAGCCTTATTTCCAGTTATACTGTGTAGATCTGGGAGGCAAATTGAATGTTTCACGCATACTAAACTCTTTCCCGCCGTGCCTCCAGACGGACTTCACGCTGCACTGTGGTGCCAGTGAGCGTAAACAGCTCTGTGTCTGCCTGGCTCGCCTCGCTGAAACCAGCTCCACCACAAGCCAAGCAGCTTCATCTTGAAACTGGTCTGGTGAAACTCTACATCTGCCTGACACACACACACACGCACACACACGCACACACATACGCACACACTCCACTTCAGTGCGTCTGTTTGTGCATTCAAGTGCTAACGGATATATTGGAAAGACGAATTTCCTACTTGGAAATTTCACATGAACTCCCTCGAAAAGTCAGATGATTAAGTCGGAAACTCTGAGACATTTTTGCTACCGGAGTTTCCCAGTTATGACGCAACGGTGACCTTTAACCTTCTCGACAAGGTGACAAAAAAAACAAGTTTTCAATGAAAACGTCGCGCTACGAATATCACGCTCATTTGCATTTTACTCACTTGAGCTCAACTGCTCAACACCTTAACACCACTTTAGCCACTCGGACACATGAGACACTTTTTTAAATAGTTTTATATCTTCATAGTTTTTATAGTGTTATATTTATCTATATTGCCTTTATCTTTCCTACACCACTATATCCCTCGACTCAACTCACATAGGATGTTTTATTATTATTACACTGGACTTACCACTTTACTAGTCACTTTGGACACATCTTTTCTGCACTATTTTTATTTACTATGCTATACTTATTTACCTTATTATTCTTTATTACCTTATTTCCTGTACTTTGTTCTGCATTGTACTGTACACCGCTGCTGTGACACCCGAATTTCCCCTAGGGGATCAATAAAGTGCAACCTATCTATCTATCTATCTATCTATGATCTATCCATCTGTTTCTCCGCCTCACAAGCTCGGTTCTCATCTTGAGCTATCCCAGCATGCAGTGCACAGCGATCAGTCACTTGACATAGAAAATTAATGCAGGATAATTGGGTGCTTAGTGAATCACTTGCAGGTGTGACTGTGTCATTGGGAAGCTGATGCATCACGCATTCAACACATGCGATTCACCACGACACTTCAAACAACACATCACACACACACGAGTCAGTGCTTTGCAAGTCTATATACAGCCACGTCAGTTTCCTTTGATTATTCATCTCTTAGCTGATTTGTGTCTGTCCTTTGTTCCTGTAATTGTGTCAGCTGAAATATTGATCTAAGTATCGTTATTATATGCTCACAAAATCACCTACTCTTATACTACTCTATTCATCACAATTCTGTAGATCTGCCTCTTGTGTATTTCATGTTCACTTGTCATTACCTGATGATTGAGTGTGCCTTAGTTTAGTTAATAAATCTATATTCTGAAGTCGTTGTACACTGTGTGGGTTTAAATTCAAGCAAGCTCCGAATTCAGTCCTTCAGATGAGACCGGTTGGTGCTGTTTGTATCTTTAATTCTCACTGAAGCTAAATCACACTAAGTTAGCTAAACTAACACACTGAATTGTGTTTGAATTAATTTATTGTGGGCAAAAATTAACCAAACGTGTTAAAAGACTTAACGTGTTGCATTGACCCCAGAGGATGGCACTTGAAAGTGTTAAGGCCCTGACACACCAGGCCGACAGTCAGCCGTCGGCCAACGTCGGGCCATGGGTAAGCGTCGGTGTCCCTAGTTTTTGCGGTGTGTCCCGCACCGTCGGCACTAGTCGGACCCTGTCGGCGTCTTTTCGGCCGATTGAGCATGTTGAATTGGCGTCGGAGCCGTCGGTGAGAGAGATCACTCTGATTGGTAGTTCGTGTTTTGCCTCTGGTTGATTGGACCGATAAATTCCTTCAACATGTGGAACAAAGATTTTAATTGGAAGGGATGCTCATCATCCACTCCTTCACTTTGGCCTTAAGGGAATGAAAAGACTGAACTGCTTTGATTTGTTGAAGCAGTTTGTTCCACTCCAAAGCACCAGTATATAAAAATGTATTTGTTATGGACATTTCTGATATATACAAAGTAACTTGAAAGTATACCTGGGGGCCGCACAGTTGGCAATTCTCAAAACCATGTTTAGTTTAGTTTAAACAACCTTTGCTCCACTGTAAGCCATCCAAACAAGATGAGTCAAGATGAGTGCGGGGGTGGCGTTTCAGGACTATTCTCACTAATTTGTTTGGAGAAGTTTGTAGTTTATTCTTCAAATGCTGAGGAATACTGGAATAATCACAATGACATTAGACCAATGTCCCCGCTAGAATCTTCAAAGTCTCCCTATTTAGAAAGCTGGATTTTCTAGCAACAAGCTTTATCTTTCGTTTGATTTTCACTAAAACCTTTATACAGCCTTTGATCAGACACATAAGCAACTACTCACACGACACCACTGATTCATATCCACCTCCCATATCTTCTTCTAGCATTTGACCTAATACGTTCATACTAAAACCTCTTTCCTTAGCACTTATTTCTTATTTGTTTCCATATAGCACTTCTCTCTCTCATGATCTTTCCACAGTCACAGGAATATTGTCAGGGCTTTTGGCTCTAACCCTTACAAATAGAAATCGAAGCTTATTCTACTGCCGAGCTCAAAATGTAAATGTTAAATGTAAAAAAAAAGTGAAGGCAGTAACGCACATCTGTGTCGCATCAAAATGCCTCACATGTAATTATCCTATTTAACCAGGAAAGTCCCATTGAGGTTAAGAATCTCTTTTTCAAGGGAGACCTGGCCAAGACAGGCAGCAGCATAAATAAAAACACATCATTACAGACAGAAAACACACAAGGAGACAAAATTAAAAAGAACTAACCAGGTAAATTAAAAACATTGACATCTTAAGGAAACTGCCTCTAATTCTTTCATTTTGAATTTAAAAGCATGTAAGGAGATTAATTCATTGAGTTTCAAGTCATTCTGCAACGTATTCCATGCCGAGGGTGCAGAATACACAAATGCCCTTTTTCCAATTTCCGTACGGGCATTTGGGACAGAAAGCAGGAAGAAGTCCTGAGAACGCAAAGAGTGTTGTCCGGCACTTTTCTGCGTGATAAAGACACACAGGTAGCATGGGAGCAGACCAAGAATTGCCTTATATATAAAAGTGTACCAATGACAGAGCCTACGGGTGGCCAGAGCAGGCCGTCCTACCCGAGAGTACGGCCCAATCCCAATGTCCGCACTCACAGACTCACGGACTTTGACGCGCGTTCCCGACAAGTCCGCGAGGCTTCAGGACGTCCCACTGTGAAATCGGCTCACTGGCGGACTTTATGAGCCCTTTATGCAGACTTTCAGCAAGTCTGCATTTCTGTAGACTTTGCTTGAGGGAATTACCCACAGTTCATAGCGTTTGTGATGTTAATATTCATGTATGTGGAAAACATCAGCCAAATACACCCGATACAAAAGAAAACATAAAAACATAATTAAGGAAAAACCACAAAAAAACAATTAACAAGAACTTAGAGAGAAACAGGAATGAAACTACATGCAAGATACAGTTAAAAGAGAAAACACTGCAACATTAAAATAGAATGAACAGCTCATTTGAGAAAAAAGAAAATTAAGTTTTCCTAAATGTTTAAGAAGGATGTTAGATGCTGCTAATATAAGCAGCATGTACTATAGCCTTTTGCTTTCTTATGTGCTTATTTGTGCTCATTAAGCTTTATTAAAAGTACCTTTTGTTTTCAGTGTACCTCCTACTGTTTCTTTTTTGTTATCTTTTTTTTTTTTTTGACATATTTTTCATATTGTAATGATGTAGTGCAGGTTAACCTCTAGTAGAATGAAGTGTATTTTCTATGTCCATTAGCACAGTATAAACTGTACAATGTTGCAAAACATATACCTAGGGCTATTTAACATTATTCAACAACATTATTTTCATTTTAGCTTATTAATGCTGTTTAGACAAAAGCGCAAACAAAGAGTAAATTACAAATGGATTAATTGACGGGGGAAAGTAACGTCTGACGTCGTCAAGGCAACACGTGATGCCACAAAGTGCTGTCCCACTCCTCGTATACCATTTCGAGCCCTCGTGACTTCTCGCTCTCAGGCTCTACAGCTGCACACACACAGGTGATGTCAATTAAGTCCGTGAGGGTTCAGGGCTCGGTCCGTAGGGGAGACGTTGGGATTGGGCCTATAACTTCACAGTGGTGAGTCAGAGCTTTACAATTGGTAATGAACCTCAAGGAAGCATGGTAAGCTGTGCCAACCATATGAAGAGACTGAGCAGAGGTATGCATATAAAAGATCACCACAGTCCAACACAGATAAAAAAAGATTTAAAAAACCGTTGCAAGGAAGATTTAACTCTCCAAGTCACACATTTACCCGAGATTCTTCACTGTACTGCCTGATAACAGTGTATTAACCTGTGTGTTAACATATGGAAAAGTAATGAACACAATCAGAAGAGAATACGGGAACAATGGATCCGTTACCATGGAAAAAGTACACAATAATACCATAATAAGGAAGTGTCAGACTATTTAACAATGGGAAAAGTAGGGCAGTGGCGGCAGTCCAACTCGTAAAAAAAGACTCAAATCATCTCTTCATATTGCTCTGTG
Organism: Centroberyx gerrardi; assembly: GCF_048128805.1. Classification (NCBI taxonomy): domain Eukaryota; kingdom Metazoa; phylum Chordata; class Actinopteri; order Beryciformes; family Berycidae; genus Centroberyx; species Centroberyx gerrardi. Next base: position 3,796,263 of record NC_136006.1, on the reverse strand, counting down.
CTTGTAATTCTGTTTTTGTATTCTGACCATTATTCATTTAATGTAAGCCATGCTGACACATTTTGGCAATGCATGATGTGTTTACAAGGGCGTAACACTGGAATAAGATCACTGTAAACTATTGTAAAGTGTTGTTTTCCTCCGAGAAAGGAAACAGGATAAGAAGCATTCTATAAGTCCCTTTTCATGCATTAATCCTGCAGAGTGTGGAAGCAGAAGAACTGCTAAACAACTACAGATGTGACAGCAACTCCCCCCTTTTTCTGAGTTATTCATTTTCAGTGTTGGGCAAGTTACTCGGAAAATATAATCAATTACTTTTTACTGTATTTACTCATTTAAAAAGTAATCACATTACCTTACTAATTCCTCAGCAGCAGCAGCAATTAGTTCCAGGCCTACATACACCAAGAGAGACCAACGCACACCTAGAGACCAACACACACCTAGAGACCAACACACACCTAGAGACCTACACACACCTAGAGACCAACACACACCAAGAGACCAAAACACACCTAGAGACCAACACACACCTAGAGACCAACACACACCTAGAGACCAACACACACCAAGAGACCAAAACACACCTAGAGACCTACACACACCAAGAGAGATCAACACACACCAAGAGACCAAAACACACCTAGAGACCAACACACACCTAGAGACCTACACACACCTAGAGACCTACACACACCAAGAGAGACCAACACACACCTAGAGACCAACACACACCTAGAGACCAAAACACACCTAGAGACCAACACACACCTAGAGACCAACACACACCTAGAGACCAACACACACCTAGAGACCAACACACACCAAGAGACCAACACACACCTAGAGACCAACACACACCAAGAGACCAACACACACCTAGAGACCAACACACACCTAGAGACCAACACACACCTAGAGACCAACACACACCAAGAGACCAACACACACCTAGAGACCAAAACACACCTAGAGACCAACACACACCTAGAGACCAACACACACCTAGAGACCAACACACACCTAGAGACCAACACACACCAAGAGACCAACACACACCAAGAGACCAAAACACACCTAGAGACCAACACACACCTAGAGACCAACACACACCAAGAGACCAAAACACACTTAGAGACCAAAACACACCTAGAGACCAAAACACACCTAGAGACCAGCACACACCTAGAGACCAACACACACCAAGAGACCAAAACACACCTAGAGACCAACACACACCTAGAGACCAAAACACACCTAGAGACCAAAACACACCTAGAGACCAGCACACACCAAGAGAGACCAACACACACCTAGAGACCAGCACACACCAAGAGACCAACACACACCTAGAGACCAACACACACCAAGAGACCAACACACACCTAGAGACCTACACACACCAAGAGAGACCAACACACACACCTAGAGACCAGCACACACCAAGAGACCAACACACACCTAGAGACCAACACACACCAAGAGACCAACACACACCAAGAGACCAACACACACCTAGAGACCAAAACACACCTAGAGACCAACACACACCTAGATACCAAAACACACCTAGAGACCAACACACACCTAGAGACCAACACACACCAAGAGACCAAAACACACCTAGAGACCAAAACACACCAAGAGAGATCAACACACACCAAAAGACCAAAACACACCAAGAGACCAAAACACACCTAGAGACCAACACACACCTAGATACCAAAACACACCTAGAGACCAACACACACCTAGAGACCAACACACACCTAGAGACCAACACACACCAAGAGACCAAAACACACCTAGAGACCAAAACACACCAAGAGAGATCAACACACACCAAAAGACCAAAACACACCAAGAGACCAAAACACACCTAGAGACCAACACACACCTAGATACCAAAACACACCTAGAGACCAACACACACCTAGAGACCAACACACACCAAGAGACCAACACACACCTAGAGACCTACACACACCAAGAGAGACCAACACACACCAAAAGACCAAAACACACCAAGAGACCAAAACACACCTAGAGACCAACACACCAGAACACACCTAGAGACCAACACACCAGAACACACCTAGAGACCAACACACACCTAGAGACCTACACACACCAAGAGAGACCAACACACACCTAGAGACCAACACACACCTAGAGACCAACACACACCTAGAGACACAATAAAGTGCCTTGACCTCCACTTAAAACAGCGCTACACAGATAATTGGAATAACGGAATGAAAAACCAGAATAAACTTAAGCGCCATCACACACTTAACAGAGAAATAAAATTGCCCAAATACCTTCGCATTCATGAAGTTCAAGAAAGAAACATTTTTAGGAAATACAGACTTGGGGACCATAACCTGGAAATTGAAAAAAACCTTCCAGGTTTGGTCTTTGGGAGTCCAGGTTTGAAATAAAACTGGAAAACCAAAGAGCAGAGGCTCTGCAGCTCTGCAATCTCATGGAAATAGAGACAGAAATACACTTCCTGTTCTCATGTCCAATGACAAGATAAGAGAAACCTACGACCTGCTCTCTGTGCTACTATAAACCTATTTTATTATGAATATTGACTATACATTTCCAAGCTATCTGAATGAACATGAACAGATAACAATTGTTGATGTACAAAATGCACTATTATAATTTTTTAATATGTATAATATTTGACTTCTTAATATGATTGTTTATTGTTGATGATTATATTCTTTACAGAGCAAGAATTAGGACAATACCCACTAATTATCAAAACTGTGCACTGTGCTGATCTCTGTACAGAGACATACTGTACATACATGCAGAACAGATACATTTAAATAAATTGTCAGCAAAGGAAAGTCGGTGACTACGCTGCCGGAAACGGAGGAGAAAGAATACTTATTTTTTGGTAACAAAAAAATAGACTAATTGAAAGAATCTAGATAAATCCCATTTCTCTACAGTTGGTGGCGGTAACGCGCCGCATTTGGCTCCAATCTGCCAATAAAATACAAAAGAAGAAAGTGATCAGCCAAATCAGTAGCTAATCCAGCTAACCAGAAGTTAAAGTTTTTTGTGATTGCTTACACACTTGTTGTGGAATTTGGCTCATTGTGTCAAAACTACACACAAGCCAAATAAGACACAACACTTGGAGATAAACATCTCATGTCTATGTCAAAATGAAACTGCAATCAAAACCTAACAATCCTTTTTCAAAATGGCATTTTTGCAACAAAGTGATACACACATGCACCATTTGAATTACTCTTTCAAAGCAGCAACAACACACTGATGTACTTTATACAAAACACTGCTGTCTTTAGTACTTTGTATACCTTTTTAATTTTCTCATACAGGCTTCTGTGAAAGATTGTTCCAGTACAGTACATCTACTCAAATTCCAATGAACACAAAAATAGAAAGGCTTCAGAAAAAAAAAATATACAGCTTATTTTTTTGCCATTGCAGGTTTTTACAACAACAAAAAAACGAGTAGAATTACAGTACAGTAATCAATACAATATGTTACTGTAAACTCACGGAAACAAAAATAATTACAGTAAAATTACAGTGCAATGGTAAAACAAAAAATAGTATTGTAAGAGACTGTAAGGGATGGGGTGGATGGTTAATGGATCCCGCCTTCTGTTAGGGTCTGGCCACATCACAAGCAATGATAGCAATGAGTAATGTCATCAGAAATATGTCTCCGTCTATTGCCTGGTCCCCTTCTTTGTTCTCCTCCTCCTCCTCCTCCTCCTCCTCCTTCTCTCTTCCTCTACCTCTTCCTCTTCCTCTCGCTCTCACTGCCTCCATGTTTGCAAAGTTCTCACAAAAGAGGTGAGCTTACCTGAGGCCTATTTGTAGTGCTAAGGCTCAGACTGATTGGTGCTCAGTTAGTGTATATAAGTGTTTTCCTGTATGTGTGTGGGTGTTGCCAATTTGAGGTATGTTTTGCATTTTGAATAGAAGTGTTTTCCCAATGATTGCAAGAGATTTCATTTTTGAACGAAGTGTCTAATGTAAGAAACAGTGTGTAGTGTTTTGCAAGAAGTGTGTTGCAGAATTGCAAACAAAGTGCAAAGCAGAAAATGTGTTTGTACTTTTGGTGCCTTTGTTTAAGGCATGGTTACAAAAGTTAAGGTTTTGATGCTTTTGTCTAAGCATTCACTTTCAGTGTGTAAGCAATCGGCAAAAACTGTAATGACCAGCCAAGCCAGTAGCCGATCCAGCGGGTCGCTGGGTTAGACGCATGAGTTACCGCCTTGGTCGAACGAATAGTCGGCTTCTCATTTCCCACCGCCGGCCTCTCAGTTACCAGCGCCGGCTTATCATTGGCCAGATCAGTAGCTGGCTTCGGCAAGGATATAGCCTCCGCCGGCTTCTCAGTAGTCTTAATTTTGACCCTTACCCTGCGCCATAGAAGCAGATGAGCCATAGCCGCGGCGTCAGTGCTGCATGCATCGGTAAAACGGCGATATGATATAAATGTATAGATTTCACTTTTCACGCTTCAGTTTAATACAACGCATGATACTGGTCACTCTGCTCTGGAAAATACTTATTGGACAAACTGTGGGACAAAATGAGAGCGCTGCTGTCCCGGTGTGTAGATTAATGTCAATGGCGGAAAAACCAGATCTCCACTATCACAAACTACACATCCTTCCTGTAGCAGAACGTGTGCTGCCATTAAGGGTTGCCAGATAAGATATAAGTATCTGGTTAGATTTATAGTTCATATCTCCGAAACCTCGGACAGATCTCTTAGAAAAATAGGGTAGAACGCACATTTTGATGTATGATATGTCCATGTAACGTAAAAACTGTAGACGAAGAAAGGTGCCAAAAAAATGTCTGCCAGAAAAAAGACAATAGTAATAGTGTGCTTTACCTACAGCAAGCACACTAATGACCTGTATTATCATAAACCTGAATATTCAATGCTATAAAATTCTGTGTATTCCTGTCAGAGTTTGAGTTTCTTAGCTTCCAACTTGCAGCTTGAATAAACTGTCGAACTGCCAACTCTCGTTTCTTCAACACAAGCATGCCGTAAAAATGCTTCTTCTACAGCAGTGTCTGTAAAGGACGGAAGGATCTTATCTTTCAAAAAGGAAGTCACACGCTTGATAAGAATGACTGCGCAAGTTTCCATTAAACAAGATGCTCAGAGCTAAGACCTTTTCTCATAGTAACCTTCTGGAGAGTGGAATCATCTGTCATTTTTCATCAAATGTATATATTGTTGACATTATATTTACCATTTTTAATGGTAAAAATAATAATAACTTTTACAACAGAAATGTGTCTCTTTTAAAAAAAACAACTAAAACACATGTACAAAGGGTATTTGGCAATAGAAACAAGAGTACTCAATGAGAAAACCTTCAAGAGACAGTCAGTGAGCACCAACCGGGATTTCAACGTTGATTTCTAGTTGAAAACTGGGTGATATTCGGTCTGAACGTCAAATTGGATTGAACTTTGACCCCATCGCTGGCTCAGTTGTCATGACAACATTATGGAACTCTCTTATCCTAACGTCGATGAATTCTCTGAGCTCAAATTAAACGGTAATCAACAGCTCTGGAAGACCGTACTTTTGTAATAGACTGTAGAATAAAACGTACACTGAGGAGACAATTTATGCTATTTATCTAGACCTGGATAAAGACAATAGATTTACTTGAATGAAACTTCTTATTTAAAAAGAAAGAGTGAAAAATAACATTGCAAAATCAGTTAGTTACATAACATGTAGGTACATTAGGCTATTCTGCAGACTGGTTTACAAACTATTATTATTATTTTCCTTTCAAATGGTTAAATTTTCAATTAGTGCAATTAAGAAAATCTATTTGGTTACATGGCGTTATTAAAAGCAGACTGCAGCAGCTGGTTGGAGTCTGGAGGCTCCGACTCGCTTTCAGAACGGACACAACAATAAACTTCACAACCTGGGAATATTTGCATTACTTTGAACTGATGGAAGAAAAGGGTCAGAACATTACTGTTACTGTACATCTGAGAACTGAAAGCACCTGCCAATGTGTTGTGAGCGCTATCTGCTGTTTATCTTTTAGACCAGACATGATTAATCGAGGCCGCCTCTGTGATCATACGAGTTTACCATAAAGACGATCAGACCCCGAATAAATGAAAGCTGCTTGTTAAGTAGATAACAGATAAGTAGATGCCAGCAGTGTACTCGGTGATGATTTCTATAGCCTGCTAGTGAGAACATCACCAGAAGACATAAAGGTTGTGAAGTTTTTAAGCGGGTAACTTGAAAGCACTCGACTGAGTTACTTTTAATAAAGACTAACTTAGTAAAGTAACTAGTTGCTATTTAGAACTATAGCAACAAAGTAAAGTAACTAGATGAGAGCAAATGACTGAACCTCTGCGATGCGCTCTATAATCGCTCTAGTGTTTCTACTTTTTATGAGCGACAGCGTCCAGAATCAAAGTTGAGCGATGATGGGATGTTGGAGACTTTGCAGCGATGTGCATCGGCCGATCATAACTCGTTGTATTATTATCTTTTCGCCCTCTTTTCAACCAGCTAAAATGCGGTTACAACATCAACGTGTCACAAAACACAAATTTGTTTAATCATTTGGTAATTTGTTCAGATGTAGCTTGAAAGAGAGACTATATTGATTAGTGTGAAGGTATTTGTCCAAAGTCATATTGCACTGGTAGACATGTGAGAAATGTGGTCTACACGAAGACGTAATTTCAACGCATTTAATGTTTCATTTAAAATGTCATAAATATGGAACTATATAGGCTGTGTGCTGCCAACAAGAAGCTTCCAGGACATCGTAATGGGAACACTTCTATACATTAATGTAAAATAAGAAATTGCGCTTACTGCTGTAACGCGCATGCGCAAGTACTTAGTGGTACAGCTTCGACTACAACTGACACCCACAGTTATGTGGTGTATATAAGAGTTAAGGGTTGTATACTAAAAGATTTAATGCAACATGCAGTGCGTTTCAGTTGCCTATTGGTGAAGACGTAAACCTCATAACCACAACGTCTGCGGTTCAAATCCGGCTGTGGCCCCCATCTCTCTCTCCATTTACCTTTCCTGTCTTTGAACGTTGAACGTTCACATTTAGACCATATTTCACCGGTGTAATATCCCGGTGAAATATGGTCTAAATGTGAAATAGTCGGTGAAAAAACGTTCACTTTTGAACCTGTTTTGAACGTCTTTTCACCGGTGACCACAGTCATTTTTTTAAACGTCTTTTCAACGGAAAAATGCTCACTGGGTTGTAAATATTAGTATCTAGTAGCTTTACGAATTAAAATACTTGAACAATTAAAAAGTATCTTGTACTTTTACAAATCATTATACCTTAAAATTAAAATTCACCACTGTGATAACGGCTGAAAGACTTGCTTACCCCGTTAAAGCGTGCGTTCACAGGCGGAGCGGGTTCAGTCTGACTGACGGCTGCTTCCCTCTCAGTGGTTTGATATCGGCCCGGTCAATCAATTCAGCAGAGCGGGTGAGCAGCATCAGCTTGTCATAAGTAGACTACCTCGTGAAGGGAAAAGGAAGCTACTTATATTACACACACACACACACACACACACACACACGCACACACACACACAGATAGAGAGAGAGACATACACATAAACACACATTCATCCATACAGACACTTACTCACTTTATATCTTTCCCCTCCTTCCTTACTACCTCCCTCCCTCTCCCTCTTTTAGTCTCTCTCCCTCTCTCTCTCTCTCTCTCTCTCTCTCTCTCTCTCTCTCTCACACACACACACACACACACACACACACCCTGGTTCCTCTGAACTGGAAAGACCTCCTGAACCCAAGAAAATCTCGTCACTTGTATCAACACTGCAGTCACTGCAGGCTGGGAAGCTTTCATTCCATGGAAGTCGTGTGTGTGTGTGTGTGTGTGTGTGTGTGTGTGTGTGTGTGGGTGTGTGTGTGTGTGTGTGTGTGTGTGTGTGCAAAGGCGTAGCGGACACGGGGTACGCGGGGGGCACGTCTCACGTAGTTCCTGTATCTGTCCCCTCTGTCCCCCGCACTTTATTCCAAAGTTCAGCGCTAATTCCTACTCAGAATTCAATCTCTCTCTCTCTCTCTCTCTCTCTCTCTCTCTCTCTCTCTCTCTCTCTCTCTCTCTCTCTCTCTCTCTTCTTAAGGGAAACAATAATACTTGTATGATAGCAGTTTGCACTTGTATTTGTCAGTTTCATTCCTCCTTTCCCCCTCTGTTTTCTTTACAAATCGCACTCTGCTGCCGTTTCTAATATTAAGTCATTTCCAAGAATAAGTGCGCTTACAGTATTTCTATAATAACTCAGTCCTATAGTCCTATAACTGCTTTAGGCCCGGATCTACTAAAGGTTTGCGCCACCGCAAATCGCATTGCGGGTGCTAAAACCTTGTTTTCTGATCTACTAAGACGGCCGTTTTTTGCGGTGTGGTCTAATTGCATATGCATTTGTGGATGTACCAAGGCTGAGGCGCAAAATAAAGGGATCGATTTATGGAAATTGGTAGTGGACGTGATTTATCAAGAGGCGGTGGCCGTTAACACCTGCTGATTGCGCATGGCAAAGCATGTCTTATCATTTTGCGCATAAGATAGCTCTGCTGGAACTGTCTCTGGAGCCGGTCTAAGATCAAAGTGACAGTCATCTACACAGCATAATGCAGTCATTAGATAGCAGGGTTTAAACAACTTAAAAATGTACAATTTAAGTCTCATTGGCAGAGTAGCAGAATACGCACTCAATATTCAGACTATTACCTAAATATAAAAAAAAGAAAAGCTGCACGCTCTTCTCTGGAGCGTGCAACTTTCTCTTGGCTGACACTGAGAGGCGCAGAAACACGTTTGGGTGCTTCACTTAGACTATGACTAATTGACTAAGAGAGCTAAGGATGTCTAGTTCTTTACACTTCCATGTAAGTTCCTACCACTCACAATAATCAGTTAAAATGACTAATCTGAAACTGATAAGCAGTTAGATCAACTTGATATTTAAAGTTCAATCAATAACATTTTTATTATACTAACAAGGAAATTCAAGTTGTAGGAACTAAATGCCTAGTTGAGGTGACATTACATTATGAGTCAAACCAACAAACATGTATTTCTATCTTTTGTTGCACAAACAAGGAAACAAGTTATTTCAACTAAGCACCTTAGTTGAATCAACATAATATTTTAAGGCAGCCAGGTTACTTTTTCAGTAAAAGTTGACCTCACTGGCAATCTTAAGTTTGATCAATACCTTGAATAGTATTATTTGCCAAGTCAACTAAATCACTTATTTTCTAACAGGACTGAGTGGAATGCATTCATAAACAAGAAATCACTTTTTTTAAAAATAGTATTTATTTTGACCTCAACAACTCAAGTTCATACACAAATATTTTTTTTGTTTTTTTTCCAAATCAGAGTTCAGACATTATAAAATTCCGAACAACATGCTGAAAAATGCCAAATCTTAAAAGATTTTTTTTCAAATTGAGGTGCTTAACATTACCAGACATATAACTGCAACACTACAAAATTCAAACAAAATTTTGTAGGCTAAACAGTCAGACAACTACACTCCTAAGAGTATAATACATGTGATAAAGTAAAAGCATAATTAGAAAATTCTAAAAGCTTAACAGTTGCACTTGAAAATGGTAAAAGTTTTAAGTGCTGTTCAATTGGAGGAACTTTGTTTTGAATAGCAGCATTTCTATTTCTATTTCTATTCTATTTTCTCTAACCTATCTACAAAACGTCATGGTCCCAGCCTAGCCCGTGTTTTCCTTGTGTTTCCCTTTCCCTGTGTTCCCGTCTGTCTCTCTCTCTCGCGTGGTCTCCCCTCGTTCTCCTGGCTCCCAGCTCAGCTCGTCCTACACATCTGCCTGCAATCAGCTCGTCTCCAGTCTCCTCCCCTGCTTCCCATCATCTCATCAGCCCACAGCATATCATCCCCGGCTTGCCATCCACTCGCCGCCAGATTGTTCCGCCTTGTTCGTGGTAGCTACTCTCTCGGCCCCTCGGTATCTAGTATACCTGAGGTTAATCCTGTGTTTCCTCGTGCCTGTTTCCTAACAGTGTTTTCCCTGTGTCCAGGATTCCTCGTGCCCTCTCCTCTGCGTGTTACCTCGCATGCCCACGCCTTTCCAGCCAGCCTGTCTGCTCATCTGTTCGTCTGCCTGCCGGTCAGCTCGGCCCGGATCACCCACACCACTCCGCCTCGCTGTCTCCGGTCTCTACCCGCCTCTTCGTCCCATTCCCCAAACTAACCACCAGCCTTCTAATAAACCCTTTTTTCCATCTCCATCCACCTTTGTCCGTGTCTGCATTTGGGTCCTAGAAACAAACCGTAACACAAAAAGCATTTTCTGTCACTGACAGGACTTGATGCTTTATTTGTGTGCGTTAAAGTGTGTGATTTGTGTACTCAGGGATGGGGCAAATTCAGTTTTAATTCAATCCATTCCGATTTTGAATAGAAATGGCAATTCCTTAGTTGAAATTCGGCCAATTATTTAAAATGTTTTTTCATCATTTATTTTTGCATTCTGAATTTACATTTACTACTGTGACATCACAGATTGGGGTGGAGCAGATTGTGGAGCAGGGTGAAAATATCAACCACTAGAGTACCAAAATGACCGTGTGTGTAGTTAATCTCCGCAGTGCGTGAGCCGTGGCTGTTCACTTTGTTTTACTCACTACCATTCAGGAACCTGCTGATTTCATTTTCTAGTCATATTATGCTTCAGTAAACCAGAAATATTAACATTTAACCTTTAAGAAAAAATAAATTCCATATGCATTTCTTAGTGTGCCCTTCAAAAGTGTTACGTATGTGTAACGCACCTCACAGACTTGGATGAAGTTGGAGGGATCCTCTCTCAGGCAGTCCAAGCAACGCTGCAGCTCTTCTCTTCTGGTTGGAAGTCTATAACACAGAAGAACAGTAAAGGAAGAGACACTTTGTCCCAACTGTAGCAATCAAGACCTGAAGATGGAATGTAAGCATACTTGTATAGGTTATTTTTGACAGGATGAGTAACAATAAGGTAAATAGCAAAATACACAGGAGAAAAACACCTCAAACAAACTAAAGTCTGTCTGTCGCTGCTCTAGCCGTGCTGTAAACACAGCTGGTGGACATTAGCATCCGCAACCAGAACGTGATGTGAGCACCACCCATTGAGAACGCACATGCAACTGACCCAGAAGACATTTGTTAGTTTCTGATAATCACCAGATAACATCACCCCACTCTTTTACAAGTGATGTCACAACTTGACTATCCTTACTTGAACATCAAGGGACTGAAGCAGACTGTGAAGCTTGGTACTGCTCCAGCAGTGTTGGAAAATACTTGTCAAGTCCATCTAAGAAAGACTGGTGGAGATCAACAGAAACCAGGCGCATGAACTCTGCAGCAATCTGCAAAGAGAACAAGAAACTCCTCATTAGTGCCATCCCTGAAACACACTGATGGTGAAAGGTTGTAAGTGAATACACCACAGGTTTTACCCAAATAAAGCATCAAAGAAGCCCTATACTGAAACTGTCCGCAGAGTGTTATAACATTCACTAGAGGGGAACCCGTGAACTTAAGGTCTCCTCAAATTATAACATTGGTCCGTTGAAAATGTGCTAAGGCAACATAATTGTAACCCTGACAACTCTGTTTTAGCTCTCAAGCACTGCATGACTCAGCCATTGTTTATATTTGTGATTTATAACATTGAAATTGTAGGCTTTAATCAGTCTAAATAAATGTCAAATTGAATGGTATGCAAGATGAACAAAAATCTGGAGTGATTTAAGCTGGCAACCAATCAGATGCTCCTGGTGTTGTGCCTTTGAGGAAGGCCTGAAGCCCTCTAGCTGCTCCCAGGCACTATACAGCAGCTGCCCTCTGCTCTGGCCTCTCCAGCCTGTTTGTCTGCATGTGCGTGTCTTTGAGGAGGGGGGGTTGGTTTACTGCACGACATAAACTACTTCTTATATAAAGGCCATGTATATTTTAACATCAAAACAATACATGGGGAAAATGATTGTTAAATATTGCAGAAAATATAAATCACATGACAAAAATGACCTGTCTTTCTGAAAGCAGTGCTGGCCATCTGTCTGCAGCTTCAGACACTGGAGGCTCGCCGTCAACGATCTCCTTCCTCCGCAAGGCAAAGGCGCTCCCCATCAATGCATCGACCATTTTCCAGTCTCTCTTCTTTATCTGCATCTCCTCTATCAGAGTTATTCTCTCATCTTCAAGGCTGTTCGGAGTCTGTCCTTGAGGAATATCTGGCAGGAAGTTGATCTCGGACCGCTTTGCTTTCTTCATCTTCTTGGTTCCCTTGCCTAAATCTGACGACCTCTTTTGATTGACTGTAAGCTCTGGGCATCGCAGCTAAAAATATAATAGGCTTACCTCAGTGGACCAGTTCACCGATCATCAAAGGCAGCAGTCTTAATAGAGTCCAGTTCTCATGTCCATTTCCACCAATTGATCCATTTACTTTAAACATCTGGGGTATTCTCTGTGGCTGGTTAGTCTTATCAGAGAATGAGTATGGGAAGTTCTGAATAGCAGTATTTAATTCATCCAAAGTAAAGTAATTATTTGAAATCAACTTCTTCTTCTTCAACTAAGTTCAGCAGGCACAATTCCCTCCAAAAGGTCGTGCAGAAAGTCCGGCGGGAACCCGGTTACTGTGTGAAAGTAAGTCAACCTGTTCAAAACACAGTCTCTTTTAACGCCATTTACACATTGTACATTTTCATTTTGTCTAAGGTCCACAATATTGGCTTCATGGGACAATTTTGTCCTGAGAGGAAATAATCCACTTTTTACTTCAGTTGTCTGAATATCCTCACGACTGACTAAACAAAAATCTGCAAAATTTATCTACACTGAACAAAAATATAAACGCAACACTTTTGGTTTTGCTCCCATTTTTCAAGAGTTGAAATAAAAGATCTAAGATTTTTTCTATGCACACAAAAGGCTTATTGCTCTCAAATTTTGTTCACAAATTTGTTTAAATCCGTGTTAGTGAGCACTTCTCCTTTGCCAAGATAATCCATCCACTTGACAGGTGTGGCATATCAAGATGCTGATTAAACAGCATGATTATTGCACAGGTGTGCCTTGGGCCGGTCACAATAAAAGGCCACTCTAAAATGTGCAGTTGCAAGTGTTGCGTTTATATTTTTGTTCAGTATACATTAAAGGATTCCTGAAAACCAGCAAGGGAATGAGCTCCTAAATTGTCAGCAGAGACCGAGAGTACAGTTCCTTTGACGCTTGCCCCTAACCTCTGGATGAACAGTCCATGGTTTTCAAGTAGTTCAATGTCTTTTAAAAGTGGTTCTAGAATTTTCTCATAACCAAATGTTTTTACATCATTACTCCTACATAACACTGCAAGGTATATTGATGATAAAGATGACCTAAATTTGATTGGTAGATTGGCTAAAACCCAATAAACAGCACACGCTTCATTCTTTTTCCTAGAAGTGCCTAAAGGATTACAGATTTCAAAGTCATCTATATATAGCCTAACTGCAATAGATAGCTCTTCTCTGGATAGCAGTGGATTTTCTTTGAAGAATGAGCCGTCACGAAATGACTTAAAATGACCACACTGCGAGTTAAAAGATTCAACTAACACCTTGTCAAGAATATCATTCCTATTTAACAACTTTGTTAAAACACTCAGAATGGGGACATATACAAAGGTTTTCTTCTTGTCACCACCATCTAAAATGTATTCCACTGGCTCAATGACAGGGAAATTATCTCTGAAATACAATGACCTCTTGTGGTCAGTGCCAAAAGGACCTGTCTCTTAAAGTAAGTGAAGAGGATTTGTTTCCTGCAGTGTTTCAGTTAATAGAGCTAAAAGAGAGTTGTCAGGGTTATAATTATGTTGCCTTAGCACATTTTCAATGGACCAACTAGTGAACTCCCCTGCCCAAACACCAATTTCATGTAGTTCATTAACTATTTCCTGTGTAGCTGACTTGGAAACATGCAAAATTGTCTGCATACGTAGGAATAAGGATGCAAGTCTATGCCTAATTGAGTCTCCATTCTCTTCATTGTCTTCTCTCCAATTACAACGGCAGATATTACACTTTGTGATGAAGTCCTAAGAGAGATGGTACAAACAAAATGGTTTGGTGAGGGTACAATGAAAACATGCCTACATCGCAAACAGATGTCAGAGACAGAGGGGTCCCCTTTAAGTAAAGAGGGTTTGTGTTGGAGAAGAAACATCACAAGTCTATATATCAGTCTTTGAACCACGAATCTCATTCAGCTCTCGGTTGGGCAGAGTGATGGTCCACTACAACAAGAAATTAAACACCTGGCACTGTGCTTGTTGCAAACCTACATCTTCCTGTCTACATAAGGCTTTAGCAAAATGGCATTTGTTTCAAACGCATCCCAAACAATTTAAGAAAGTTAAGAAAAAAGAAAACGACGCATTTGACACCTACACTATTGATGCTGACTCTTACGATGATACACACAGAAAGATGGAAACAACTGACACCCCACACTTCCATTTGGCACATGAGTAAAGAGCATCTTATACTACATCAGAGACTGGTGTCCTGGCCATTTTGTTCATTTCATTTCAATGTTTAGGAGATCCCCAGGTGCTCCCAGACCAGCTGGGAGAGTCGCTCCAGCATGTGTTGTCTAAGTAATGTTTGTTCATGTTAGTTTATTGACAGTGCTTGTGCTAACACACAGCATTGATATACTGTAACTGTAAGTGTTCAACCTGAGGATGAGTGTATAGGCCGACTGTTACCAAAGGTTATCAATAGATTCAATATGGAATGTAATAATGAAAAGGCATAGAATGCATAATATTGTTTCTGAATGATACTGATAAAACTGAATTACATTTAGGGTACCCAGGTTTGAGCTCTATACATGCACATCTGTGCACGCACTAACGTGCACGAGCACACAACACGTTTACATGGACTGCAATATTCCGATATTAACCCGATTAAGACAATACTCTGAATAAGACACTGCCATGTAAACAGCATTTTCTGATTACCTTAACCCAAATAAGGTCATAGTCGGAGTAAGCAATAGTCGAATTAAGACGTGGAGTTTTCCGATCTTAGTCGCATTATGTATACACCTTTTTTTCGCAGCATTTTGCGACACATACGGCAATCCAACTGCTTGACGACGCACGCTCTAGCTTCCAGCGAGTGTTGCGCAACTTGTTTACAGAAGAAAAAATGACTGCCACCGGTAAAAAGACGTCCCAACATTTTGTCCCGACCACGGCAGCAACATGACAGAAAGGGTTTCAGGTTAAATTCCGGAGGGAAACTCTGACGTAGGGCGTCGGGACGTCATGTGGATGTGCTTCTTCAGTCATTAATCGGACTCTGCTCTGTAGCATGTAAACCGGAATATGAATGGAATATTCTATAAGCAACTCATGTAAACACCTTATTCGAAATATTGTCTTATTTAGAATAAGGTCGATAGTCGGATTATTGCAGTCCATGTAAACGTAGTCAATGTCTGGTTTTACCAAGATGTAAATCTGGCAACCCTATCCATGCTAACGCTTTAGCATACACTGTTGAGTGAAGTCAACTAGCATTATCTCAAAAGTGAGAAAATGAAAACTTGTAGCAGCTCTAAAGCTACATGGTCAGTGATCTTAAATGTGTTGTGGCTAGTCTGTCAGATTTGCACAGGAGATTGGTAAATTGACAGGAAATATGATAAAAATAGCATAGTGTTTTGGGACTGTCCCTGTTTCTACAGGAAGTAAAGCTGGTGGGTGACAGGAAATGTGTGCAGATAATGATAATGATCGTGATTAGATAATGATCAGAAAAAAAAAAAAAAGGTCTGTCACGCTCAGTGCATAAATTAGGTTACAAGATTAAAACCATGTGCTCTTCATTATGAGAAACTAAACTAAGGAATGGAGGGTAAAGCAAGGATGGCTGAAGTGGAAGCGGGCTGACGACCCTCAGAGAAAAAGAGGAGGAGAAAGTGTCAAGTCAGTCATCAGATAGTTCAATAATAGTTCAAAAAGTGGAAAGCTGACACATTTCAGCCTGCAAGGCATTGAGAGTTGATGATATTGCATTTTGTAAATGTATTAACCTACAGGCCGTATAATAACAACCACTAACAAGTTTTTATAACAAAAAGTTTTATTTGCCTACTATTACTAAACATAGTGTATGCTGTTACCACTGAGCCAACTCATTAATTTAATGCCCAGTCAATCTTTCCCGGATTAATAAAATGTTAAAACAGTAATGGGATGACGCATGATCCCAGACTTCCCACACTGAACTAATGGATGGCAGTAAGTAAATGCCAGTACTGTTGTTCCCAGATACAGTATTGCCACTAAGTCCTTCCCAGAAAGGGAAGGGGTCATTTTAAGTTGGAAGAATCATTTGAATACTGCCAGTTTCCCCACAGAAGCCTTTTGTCTTTCTTTGGTTTTTTAACCTTTATCCTGGTACAGTTGACTGAAAGTTCACAAGAATGTTCTTTTTCCATCAACACAGTGCAGTTCCTCACATCACACTGGGACCATCTGAGCGTAGTCTCCCTGCCAGACCCTTGATAATTATATCAAGGGTCTGGCAGCAACGTATCCAGATTCTGTGCAGAGGGGCGTTGACGTTGAAAAAACGTTGACATAGAAAAGCATGAATCATGGTTGAGGGGGCGGGGATTTTAAGCCTCAGCGTCATCTCAGCTCAGTTTGGTGTGCAGCTTGTAAATAGAAACGCACCGGCATCCCTCTTCAGCTAACGTGGAGCGCAGCGTCGCCCGGTCTGATGTATCAGACTGTTCCCAAATCCTCCGGGCAAACAGGCCAGAACGTCTAGTCCAGATAAACTTGCTAAAATCCTCCTCACTTAACTCCATTTAGATTTTTTACCATTTAGTGGTTTCCTTGTCGGTGACTATTCACTGCAACAACAGAAATATGGGGGCGTGTCGTCCCTCAGACCTCCCCGCCGCCTCGCTCTATCGTGTCCCCAGAAGCTCGTGCAACGCGCTCACTTTGTGCCGTGCGAGCTTCTGGGTTTCTCAGATTAAACTGAGCGATACACGTCATTTCAGCGCTGCCTCTCTGCTTTAGCTCTCATATAACCCAGGATCTTTTTTGGCTATGTATTGCCCAGTTTTAGACAAAGCAGTAAATACATTATTACATATTTAAACAATGTATACACAGCTGTAAATATAAAAAATATTCACAAGAGAAGTCTGTTTGTACAAGATAATGCTTTATTTTTGTCATTTAACCCAGAGGACACGATACTAAATTTTACTTTTAACTCCTTGCACCCTGCCAGTCCTGCCAGCAGAACCATCGCTACAAATGACATGTTGAAAAACATGTTGTGCCGCCAAGCTTTGCTCAAACCCACACAACTTTCTAGTCAAGTTCCCAAGGTTTCCAAAGATACCAAACATGTCAGGCTGAATTTCAGGGAAATGTGCAGAAAATGACGCACAGACATCTTGATTTTTTTCCATTTTATGTAATGGTGAAGCCATAAAAAAATGCGGGGTTGGGTTTGAATATTTCACTCAATGTAAGTGTGCTACAGCTTCAATGAAACGTTGGAATGAGTAGATACAGAACATCCTAGAGTTTTTTCTGACTTTGAAGCTACTTAAGGGGAAAGTCAGGGTGCAAGGGGGAGATTTAAACCACGTTTGTATGCGATTTGAAATGCGATTCAAATCGGATTTCTACAGATGCGTCTCAGTCTGACCGCTCCAGCCGCTCAGAACGGTTTTCAACGTCATTAACGTCACTCACAGCGCGACACGTGCCGGTGGCGTCACATCCAGAGCGCCAGAAACGAGAACGGAGGACGTAAACAACAGCCTGATGTTGTTCTGCTGCGACGAGCACTTCTGTACCGCGACTCGACGTCCGGTGGTGCGGAGGAAAAGACGATATGTTTCCATTCTGCATTTGAAAAAGGTGCCGTCGGTTTCCGTGCGTACACACGCCGACGTCGTTACCACGGCAACCAATGCAGATCGCTTAACGGTGCCTGAACACACAAATCCGAACCTGATCACTTGCAAATAACAGTGTGGACAGTCAGAAGTAAAGATCGGATTTGAGAAAAAAATCGGATTTGCCTGCAGTCTGAACAAAGCCTTAGTCATGGTCCTCAGATGTCAGACCAGTTCATATTTGTTTAAAGCCTCGTCAGACATATGACTAATGAAATAGCATGACTGCTGACAATAGGCTGTGCAAACATCCTATTAGTCAGCTTGTTTTGGGTGTGTATGGTTTCTGAAGGTTGTTGCACAAAGATAATTTATTTCTATGAAGGCTGCATGGAGTCTGGATGCCTAACTATGTTGACAGGGTAAAGGCAGGGCCATGAAAAGACCTCAGAGCCTACTATGTTCTGTTGGATTTACATTAAAGGATAAATTCGGCGATTTTGTTCCTATATATAATGAGTCTCTTCATCCCTGTAGACCAGACCTGGGCATTGTACGGCCCCCGGGCCGCATACGGCCCTTTGGTTGACTCTGACCGGCCCGTGTAAGGTTAATTGGAAATTACAAAATAAACACATTTTCTAATTTTACCTCATGCATGGACTAAAACTGCATTGCTTTTATTTTGAAGTTGTTTTTTATTCACGTACATAATGACGCAATACATATATCAAGACGTGCGCATGATTGGATCGTTGACACGAGCGGGTCATCAGACGACTTTAGGCCTCAAAAATGTCCGCTCATGCTAAAAAAAGAAAGGTAGATGCCGAATGCAGGGTTTTCAATAAAAATTTGACTGCTAAGTATTTATTTACTGAAGTCGGAGGTAAAGCCGTGTGTTTGGTTTGTGGGGAGCAGATCGCCGTGTTTAAGGACTACAATTTGAGTCGGCATTACGAGGCGAAACACGCGGAAAAATACAAAAACTTGACTGATGCTGAAAGGGCGCGGACATCGGAAGCTTTGCTAGCTAAACTGCAAAAGCAGCAAGGCTTTTTTACCAAGCTTCACACATCTAGGGATGCAGCAACCAAGACCAGCTTTATTATATCCCACAAAATCGCTAAAAACAGTAAGCCATTCTCGGAGGGTGAGTTTGTCAAAGAGTGCTTGGTGGACTCTGCAGCACTAATATGCCCTGAAAAAAAAGAAGCATTTGAGCAAGTCCCGCTGTCCAGGCGAACCGTGACGAGAAGGATCGAGGACATTGCGCATAATCTGGAGCTTCAGCTGCAACGTGATGTGGCAAGTTTTGACTTTTTCTCCTTGGCTTTGGACGAGAGCTGTGATGTCCGCGACACAGCCCAGTTACTCGTATTTGTCCGTGGGATAACGCCGGACTTCAAGATTACGGAAGAGCTGGCGGCAATGCGGTCGATGAAAGGGACGACGACGGGGAGCGACCTTCGCTTCGCATCTCCACCTCAGACATTCAACCTGACTTCGATGCACTTGTTAAAGCCCAGCAGAGACTAGATTTCTCTCACTAAGCAAGAAAGAAGAGCTTAAAAGCACCAAATGAGGTGGTTAGACCACAAATGTAGACATCTAAAGGCACCAACTAGCAGTGAACTAGGACACTTTCTTTGGAAGCCTTTTTCTCAAAATCACAGTTCAGTGACAGTTCAATATGATGTATCTTTCTTAATGAGCACAAAGACAATATTGTGATGTCTTTAAGATGCTAAGAACCTTCACACAACTTTCCAACAGTATATTAAACTCAAAATGTGTTTTAGAGTGAATGTGACTGAAAATGTTCACTAATATGAGTCACAAATGGTAAAACGTTCACATTTATTTTGCCATTGTTTTGAGAAATTTAATTGAATAAATGACATTTTTTGTAAGGCAACCTCAATTTTTCATTGCTTAATTATAACATATACTCTTACAAGCTTGTCAAAACAATGCTATTTACTGCTTTTTTATAAAGAAATACAATTAATATTATGCAGAATTGAGTTCAGCCTTTTGGCCCGGCCCTCCAGAATATTTTCTGTTTCTCATGTGGCCCCATGGAAAAAATAATTGCCCACCCCTGCTGTAGACAGTATTGTGAGTCCAAACTGTTTGTCAAAATATCTCCAAAAAGTCAGTTTGTGGCTCCACAGGAGAGTCGAGAGGAGACGGAAAAGTTGGAAAGTAGATAAATTCAAATTAGCTCTGATTTCATGACACAATTCGATCATTACACACACTTCCACTAATCAGGAAATCACAGAACTATTTTTCTCTGCCACACTCTGTTCACTCAGGAACAAAAACTCCTCCGCTTTGAACTGGGAAAACTGGACTTGAAATTATAATTTAAAGTTACATTTAATAATAGTCACATTTAATTTCAAGCCCAGGCACTGTTTCAAACTGTGACTTACAAATTCAATTTTTTAATTTGTTAACGAATTGAATACATTTATTCAACAATACTTTTTTTAATTCAATAGTTCAAAATGAGCATGACAAATTCAAATGTATGCAATTCAAATGCAATCTCTTTCCATATAATCCCGCAACATTTCTACTCCGTGATGGATAATAAAGGAAAGAAATTCGCACACTCTTTACCTCCTCACTGTTTTATTTTAATAAGGACCTGCGTTTCGTCACAAATGCCTTCATCACCTTCGCCAAGTGTTTATTTCTAATTAATTACTTGGTGATGGATGCATTTTAAAATGAGGCAAAGTAGAATACAGTCAAAAATATTCTTACAGATCTAGTGCAATGATGTCAACTCAGTCGGGAAAAGTTTGATGTTGATTTCTAACACAATGAGCGTCATTGTGTTCAGTTTTTGATGTCAGATGGTACAAAGCCTGTAGGACCGAGCGAGAGCCAAAACTTCCACTGCAGACACGATTTCTATGTTTGAAATCAAATATCGTAGCTGTCTGCATTTGTCTGACTGTGGGACGCCTCGTTAACTATGCATACTGTCAACCAATCAGAGCAGTCCTTAAAACCTGGATGTAGGTGACATCATTCACGCAAGGGAATTGATTGGAATTGGAATTGATTGGAGTTTGATTCTGTTGAGTTTTTCAAAGGGCGTTAGTCAAATTTCAACAATGCTGACAGTTATGATAATATGGGAAGCTTTACATTAACAGGTCCTTTGTTCAATTATATCATGAAAATGAGAATTGCAATTCTCTTTGCACTGGACCTTTAACTTTAAATTACTGAGTAAAAAAGTACACAAAACAGCTACAAAATTACAGGAAGCATGTGAGCACAGTGAGTCATTCTAATTCATTAGTTTCAAGCTTACTGCTTGTGTGTGTGTGTGTGTGTGTGTGTGTGTGTGTGCCAGGGAGAGGTGGACACAAACATAAAGCCACAGGATGCCAGTCATCTGACGAAAATCTGCTCTCATCACAGCATGGTCACCTCACAAGTTGGGTGGAAAGTAACTGATTCAGTTTCATCTCATCCCAAGTGTGAACTTGCTGCTTCCCAGAGGAGGGATTAAAGGATAAAATGTTGTTCCATGAAACTTAATAGCCTACCCTTTACGAGAAACTGCCTCCCTGAACCGTACATGCAAAGTGATAATAAAATAAGTGTGTGTGTGTGTGTGTGTGTGTGTGTGTGTGTGTGTATCTGTGTGTGTGTGTGTTGACAGCATATAAAACGGTGCCTCAGTTGAGATCCATTAGCTAGTCCTAAAGCTTGAAATTTGATAAACCACTTAAGAAAAGCTGTAATTTACTTTACATCCCAGGAAACATCAGACCTTTACAGCGCATTCAGAACGCTGCAGCCCGTCTGGTGTTCAACTAGGGCTGTCCCGGTGAAGGAATTTCCCCTGCAGTGATTTAGGGTGGCTCAACAGCGTGGTATGCGATGTATGCGATAAGAAGTCGCCAGATGACGTCACATGCTATTTTGCATATCAATATATAACTTACAGTCTCCGCTCGCAGCGGAGGGAGGGGGGCTACGCTGTGTGTGGGAAGCGCTGTGATCGTCAGACCTCTCTGGATGACAAGCAAGTAGAGCAAACCGGCATCAGCCATACCAATTTATTGGCAAATACTTTGGGATTCAACACTTTAACACTGTTCCCCATGGTCAGAAAAAGTCGCCAGATTTGTCGCTAGTCGCTTTTCAGAAATAAAGTCGCCAGGGGGGTCTGAAAAGTCACTAAATCTAGTGACAAAGTCGCCAAGTTGGACTGCGGTTACATGAGACATTTTTTTTCATTCTGAATGAAATCATTCTGAAGGAAGTGTTTACATGAGCGCTAAATATAACGATCGCATTAAGATGTGCGTTTACATGCTCCACAGTATGTAATCAGAATAAAAGTTTCTGACATGCGCAAAACACCGAATCCAGCACTCTAACACGGGCTTACGTTTTTAAAAGATGGACCTGCGTCGGTTATTTCTTTACTGCTGTTCTTTCTGATGAAGCAACAGTTTTATCAAAACATACGACTAAGTGTCAGAAAAAGACGTTTTGTTTTCCCGCCGCAATGATTGGGTGCATTTGTAATTTACACCACTGTAAACCGAAACTGGCCCGGAGAGGCGGAGTCAGGACTTGATATAAAAACGAGCTGCACCGCCCACATCGAGCCCGAGCGCCCCGGGGTTAAAAACAAGCACATCCATTCCAATCCTCCCGGAAAAAAAGGGTAACGTAATTGACGTGACTTATGTTAAATGCGCGAGCGTGTGCAGAAAGAGGCGAGATAAAGAAAGTGATCGGAATGAGTGTTTACATGACGAAATGTTATCCATCGACCGGATTATGAAAGGGTTAAACACCCCTCTCAAACGGAATGACATTTCATTCGGATCGGCCAGTTTATTCTGATTGAGGCGTTTATACGAGGCATTTTTATTCTGATTGGGCTACTATTCTGATTAAAAGGCTCCATGTAAACGCTGTTGGTGGGAAACAATACACTCTTATTGTTTTCATTATGAATTTATTTAATATTCAGTACACACGCATTGAAGTGTAAAACAAGAAGTGCCTAGCCTCATTAAAAAAAGAAAAAACGTGAACATAGTGTGTGGCGGTTGCTTGCCATCCACCGATCTTCTTACCCTTCTTAAACTTAAAAAAAAAAATAAAAATTCAACGAATGCTACTTATTCCTATTAAAAGTCTTAGCTGATGAAGACTGTGATGCACAGTTGGTTTCACTACTGTTGATAAAATGTACTTATTGTAAGTCGCTTTGGACAAAAGCGTCTGCTAAATGATGTAATGTAATGTAAGGGTAGTTTAAGTGTGTGTGTGAGTGTGAGTGTGTGTGTGTGTGTGTGTGTGTGGGGGGGGTTCAGACAGAGGGCACACCAGCTGTATAGTTTACATCCAAATTGCTTCACTTCCCCAGTTACACTCAAAAGGGAACAATATTTTTGTTTAAGATTTTACTTGGATACACAGCAATGCATGAAGTCAGATTTCCACTGTGCAGAGGTGATTCCTTGAATGAATGAGCAGTCTTACATTGGTCATCATGTTCTTACACAGACATGCATGAACGCACACACGGAATGTAAAAATACTATTTCATGAGTGCGGGTCACTTGACCTTTAACAGCCTTTTTACGTAACAGCAACGGAAATCCCCTTTATCATATCGCCAGAATGCATCAAAAATCAGCATGTTAATTTTTCCATGGAAACACACTTTAAATAGCAGCTAAAAACAACTGTACAGCAAGGGATGATGGTTTCTCTACCACAATATATAACACAAGAGTGAAATAAAACAACCAGCTAACCCACACTTATGAAAATATCTTTAAAAAAGGATCTATGCTGTCATTAAGAACTACACAATGTTTTCATAGAAAATACTCTTACAATGTGAGATCAGTATCAGATCACGGTATGAGCCAGCGCTCAGCAGGCAGCAGAACAAGCCCAGGGTGGTACGGTGCAGGTCCAGGTATGAGTTTGTTCATGCAACTCCCCCTCTCCTGAAACTAACTCCCACAGCCAGTTTCTGTAAAGAAGAGTGTGTTCCAGCTCTTCTTGATCGGTCAGTCAATGGTTACACCACATCAGATCCACATACTGATGCTCTTTCACCATTTATTATCACGATTAAAGGGAAAATCCATCCTGAAAGACCTAAAACACATCTATTGCCAATGCACAGTACCATTCATTTTGAGGTCCATTTTGTTGTTTGGTGGTGTATTAACAAAAAAAACAATGCAATGTGATTTTTTTCAATATTATGCAGTGTCTACTAGAGACGCTTAGGACCCCAATTAAACTCCATTTTCCAACCTTTGGGAGACTCGAAGGTACACAAGATCCCCTTGTGTACCTGGAAAAATGTAAGGACTTTCTGGCCCTTAACCCCCTGTCTAACAGCTGCTAATTAAACTGGAGTTTAATCAGCATCACTTAACTGGCTAGAATAAGTGTTAAAAATGAATCCTGTATATATACAGATACCACCAACACTGTATTTAATATTATTTTGGTATGGGTGCCAATTGTAACAGAACGTTGAGGTGAGCTTGATAACTGAATACACCCTCTCCTCTGGCCTACTGGAAAATGGAAAGTGCAATTTGAAGATGAATCCCTCAGAAGAAAAATGTGATGTTTCCCAAGCTCCCTGGACCCTTCCCAAGTGTTTTTTCGGCTTGGGCTTGTGCAAGATTCTCCTTGCATGAGCTGGAATTTGAATAGTGCGTGACAAGGATGTGAAGACTCCTCATCACCTTGTGGGCCAGAGCACAAAACTCTTTCGATTCCTCCACGATTTCAAGTGTCAGAGAATCCTCCAGGTATTCAGTACCGACAGACAGCAGGATTCCAAGTTTGTAAATCCACATGCGTCAGGAAAAGGATCCACTTCATCCCCTGTGTTCCCTCAGATCAGTACCTCCGCCAATGAGGTAATGTTTTCGCCCCTTTCGCCCCCTAACCCTAACCCTAACCCTCTGATGCTGAGGGAACATAGGGATGACCCCTCTGTGGGAAGATGTTAGCACTCGTTTTCCATTTGCTGCCATTCATTCTTGTCCAGTATGAAAAACAACTTCCACAGAGCGAGAGACTCCATCACCATCATCATCATCATCATCATCAGCTGACTCCACAGGAAGAAATGAAGTCTCCTCCAGGAAATAATCCTCAGAAACACTTTCCTGCCCCATCCACGGCTTTTTTTATTTTACTGGGACAGCAGGTCACTTCAAGCTAGGTTTGACACCGTAAAGTTTGTATTTTAAAAATGATGAAATGTTAAAAAATCTAATTACATACAGCATGTGCTGCAAAATGATTGGGGGGAATGTAAACTAGATGTAGACAGAAGTAAATGGGCTAAATAACAATTTAGAGTAATCCTTGAAAACAGCATTTCCCATAAAGCCTGTCGCTTCTTGTGACAAAGAGGATGTTGCTGCTTGTCCCCCCGTCTTCCTCCCTGGCGTTGCTCCATTTGTTTTGAAGAGCCAGAAGAAGAATAAGAGTTGACACCAGCCAATCTGTATTCAGACCAGGTAAGGTAACGGCGAGTTGAAACTCTGCAGTTAGAGTAGTGGAACTGGAACAGAGGAGAACAGAACCTCTTCCTGTTTTGTGCCGTGAAGCGATCCAGCAGATTTCCCTCCAGATCCACCAGGTGGAGAAACAATGGAAAATACAGAATAGAGGCCAGTAGAGGCTGACATGCTTCTCACTGATGGTCCCATTTGCTTACAGTAATGTTTAAAATTAATGTGGGAATGAGTGATTGATCTTATTTTGCTTCTTTAACTGAGGTTTTCAATTTAGACCAGTGTTTCTCAAGCCGCGGTTCAGGATGCAAAATAGGTCATGGACTCTCTTCAAAGAGTAGCAGAATGTTTCCAGCAGTCTTGTCCAGTCTGTAGCTCCCAGTGTAAAAAAAAAAACCCAGAATTTCTCCCTTGGGTGCTGGGCGGGAAACGTTCAGGGAACCCCGGTCAGGGCGACGGTCGGGGCTCTCCCCACGGGTGCCGGGGGCATGTGGTACCTCAGACTCTTCCAGAAGAGTCTGTTGGAGGGCGACCTGCTCAGTCTGTGGGAGGAAGACGCTCTCCTCCACTTCAGGACGCCCTGCTTCCTCTTGATGTAGCGCAGAGACTCCGGCAGGCTGCTGTAGTCCACCAGACCATCTGGTCAGAAGAGGGGAGGAGGGGAGGGGAGGAGAGGGGAGGGGAGAGAAGAGGAGAGGAGAGGAGAGGAGAGAACAGAAGAGAACAGAAGAGAAGAGAAGAGAAGAGAAGAGAGCAGAGAAGAGAAGAGAAGAGAAAAGAGCAGAGAAGAGAACAGAAAAGAAGAGAAGTGAAAAGACGAGAAGAGAAAAGAGCAGAGCAGAGAAGAGAAGAGAAGAGAAGTGAAAAGACGAGAAGAGAAAAGAGCAGAGAAGAGAAGAGAAGTGAAAAGACGAGAAGAGAAGAGAAAAGAGCAGACCAGAGAAGAGAAGAGAAGTGAAAAGACGAGAAGAGAAAAGAGCAGAGCAGAGAAGAGAAGAGAAGTGAAAAGACGAGAAGAGAAAAGAGAACAGAAGAGAAGAGAAAAGAGCAGAGAAGAGAACAGAAGAGAAGAAAAGAGAAAAGACGAGAAGAGAAAAGAGCAGAGAAGAGAAAAGAAGAGCAGAGAAGAGAACGGAACAGATGATTGATTATTTAAAGAACAAGATTTTACTGCACTTTTTGCATTTAATATCTAGATCTTGACTATTTTCAACTGCAGTGAAAATTCCAAATGAAATAAAATGTTTAAATATTGTCGATACGCCGATATTCAGTAATTATTAATTGCATCAGCTAAAACTGTAGGGTTCTACATGATTAATTGTGCAGCTCCACATTAAAGGTGCATTAAGTATTAAGTATTTTTGCTGCTACATAGCACACAATGACCATCAAATGTCTATGGGGCTTGATCGGGTTGTTGATCAATACTAATGAGTCAGCCATTACTTGATCAGCTGCTGAGACTTCTGGATTTCAAAACGCACTTTCCAGTCTGTAGGTGGATAAAGGTAATAAATTACTTAATGCCCTTTAAAGTAATACCCCATGGCATTTTCATCTTCTGCCAACTTGCCCACTTTGTTGCTAGATTTAACGACTTCTCAGACCCGCTGGTGACTTCATTTCTCAACATTTCGCAACAAATCTATTATTATACTGTATGACATCATCTGGCGCCTTCTAGCGACTTTTCGAGCAGCAAACAGCGTGCAAGAGGGTTGCCGACTCTCTTGGGAAAAGACGTCACTGCATCGCCCACACTGTTTGGCTGACAGGTGCAGCACGTCGTCTCAGAGATTACCACAGCCGTCAGCGCTTAGCAACAAAGATGGAGACAAAAAACAAAAAAAAACAAAAAAAAGACAAAACTTTTCTCACAGGTTTCACTCTAATGAGGCACAACAGAGTCTGTAAGTCACCTATTTCCAGCAGGATGACTCGTGGGCCGCTCTGCGTGAGGGCGTCATGCAGGCCGACTCTCTGCTCGAAGCACAGCTGGTTCTGGCTGCGGTGGAGCGCCGACGCCTCCTCCGTCCCGCCGTCTGTGGAAGACGGAGTCTGTGCCGACAGGATGATGATCAGCCTGCGGCTTTGCCGCACCGCGGCGGCGATGACATCATGCATCGCTGTAAAGAATAAAACACAGCCGTTCGTTAACCTCCATATTGTCTGCAATGGGTTTTATAAATGTTTCATCAGTCCAAGAGGTCGGAGAATTGAAGTTTAAACATGAAAATCACCAAAATTGGAGTTACAAGGTTTTCACTCAACAGTGATATATAGTTTCTGTTCATACATGTTGTGAAAGCAGTAGAATTACACATGCAGCTAGTTTTGGGGTAAGTGTGTGTCTGTGTGTGTGTGTGTGTGTGTGTGTGTGTGTGTGTGTGCCAGGTGGACACAAACATAAAGCCACAGGATTCCAGTCATCGGACAGAAATCTTCTCTCATCACACGTCCACCTCATGACTGGGTGACCATGCCGTTTGTCACAAATAAATATTTTGGAATGAACAGGAAATATTTCCACAAGTTGGATGGAACGTAACTGATTCAGTTTCATCTCATCCCATGTGTGTGTGTGTGTGTGTGTGTGTGTGTGTTTTAATTCCCACAGCTGGTCTAGTGGTTGAGAGCCCTCCCTCCTGGATCCATATATGTTTACATGTTATCTGTTCAGCTGGCACCACACTGATCCATCAGAAAACAGATGATAGATGTGTGTGTGTTGGTTTGCTCTGAGCGTCAACATGGCGGCGAGGCAGAAGAACAGGAAGCTTTGCTCATAACGGAGCTGCTTGATAGAAAACAGAAGAAACAGACTCTACTGTATAAACTCAATAAGAAACTGAGCTGGAAAACCTCCAGTCATCCCAACGCTCCACCAGGCTTCCTCTGTTTTCTCTTTGTTTCGGTCGGACCGTCGTCTCTGTGTTCGCCGCCAGTTTCTACAAAACAAACGTTGGAACGCTTCTGATTGGCTGAACGGACGCTGACGAATCCGCCCGTCCAGAAAAAGTTCAGCTGGGTTGAACTTTCTGTCCGTCTCTATACACTGAGACAAACGGATCTGTGCGGCCACTGCCTTACAGTGACTAGAGCGACTAACAAACGGTGGGGGTTGAGTTCAGCTGGACGGGACGCTGTGGTGGGAATCAAACCCGTGACCTTTTGGATACGTACATGTCTCTCTAACTCCTGGGTGACATGGAGTCAAATCCTGTCACCTCCACTCCTGTTTCTCTGTTTCTCTGACTCCCTCCCAATATTGTGACTGTTTCAATAAAGACAAAAAAAATATGCCTTTAAAAATAAATCCTTTTATAGGGGAACTGAGCTATGCTTTTTGTTTAGCACAAAACCAGAGGAGGTTGACAGGTTGTTGATCTGTACCATTGACTCAGTGTTTCCTGGGTCAGCTAATGAGATTTCTGGCTTTCAAATGTCCCTTTCTGGTCTGTTCTCTGTTTTGAAACAAACGCTCCCCACCAGCTTAAGCTCCAATCTCCTAAATTATGATGATGGATTAGGCATCTTCTTGCTTTAAAAAAAGTTATAATAGTCTGGCTTACTACCAAGTATGTGAATGCACCATTCCTCTCTGTCGACCTCAGACGGTTTCTCCATGCAGAGACACTCACACAACAGAGTGTTGTAGAAAAGTCTGGGTAGCACTTTACATTACTGAAACATTTTATTTCATTTGGAAAGTCCACTGTCATTGAAACTAGTCAAGATCTTACCTTATCATATTAAATACAAAAAGTGCAATAAAATCTCATTCCTTAAGTCATGAAGACTAATAGTGATTCATAATTGTGATCATAATATTTAGAAGAATTAGGGGTTGGAAATTTTACCAGCCGTCCCGTCTGTAGATATTACTTTCTTGCCCATCGATTGGGTAGCACTTAATACTTGTGTACTGACACATTAAAGTACACAAATTACATGGTAATTACTGTGTAATTGCATAGAAATTATCAGAAAGTAACTGGTTATTTCTGGTAATAATGAGTAACTATTTTGTAATTATAATGTGTAATTTCTCAGTTAAATGACAGTGATAACAGATAACTATTAGCATGATAACATGTAGTAAGTTGTATAATCATTACAGAATAATTACTTTTTAATACTTTGGAAAAATTTTGATAGGCTTGATACCTCAATATTACACAGATTTTACTGCGTAGATACTCTATTCCTTGGTTCAATACAGTGTGATGAGGTAGTTACCACATTTTTACTCAATAGCTACAGTATATTTGTGTACTGTAATGTGAAGTGCTACCAAAGATTGTTTTACGAACTAAATTCAAACACAGCCGGAGCAGCAGAGAATTTTAACGTAGGTCTATCACCTGAATGTTTGAATTAAATAAAATATAGGGATCAAGTAACTATTCCAAAAATATAAAAAAGTATGGTATGCTTTGGAAAATAGTCAGTAGTAATGTAACTGACTTGGGACTTGACTTTGTACTTTGATGACTAAAACCATATTGCATTGAAAAGTCCTAGATATTTAGTTTTCTTTAAGATATTAAATTGATACTGGACTCTTGATTTGTTCTGACTTGACTTGCTGTTCTACATTTAGACTTGAGACTTGACATTAATGACATGGACTTGACTTGGACTTGACTTGGTAATCTGCATTTAGACTTGGGACTTGACTTGAGACTTGTGCCTCAAGACTTGAGACTGACTCGGGACTGGAGGAAAGCTGACTTCACCTCTGGCAAATGGGCTAAAACATACAAAGCGCCGGTCCTGTCGTTTAAAGGTAACTTAAGTGTTCCTGACCTTCCCCGGGGCAGTCGTCCCTGCCTCTGATGTACAGAGAGTAGCCGTGTTGTTTCTCCAGCGCCTCGGGCAGAACCTGCAGGGCGAAGGCCGCCGTCTCAGAGGAACACTCGCCATCGGCATGCAGGTAGCTCACGTAGGCGTCGTACAGCTTCCCGTCTGCAGCTGAGGAGAAGAGGACGGGGATGTCTTTGTCATCTAGTCGGTTGCAGTTGGTGTCCAGATTGTTTTGTTGTACTGTGGTTCTGCACTGCACGCCTCGACTAACATTCTTACTGCATGAAACCCTCCAGAGACCCTCCAGTCATCTGAGACCGGTCTGAAGCCCTCCAGAGACCCCTTAGTCATCTGAGACCGGTCTGAAGCCCTCCAGAGACCCTCCAGTCATCTGAGACCGGGCTGCTAACTCTCCCCAGAGCTAAACTCAACCTGGTGAGGCAGCGGTTAGTTATTCTGCGACACACGGCGGGAACAAACTCACCACTTTTAAATGCGGACTCAAAACTTCTCTGCTCTGCTCTGCCTATGCAACTTGATCTTTATTCTCTTTTTATGCATTGTAATTCTGTATTATTTTATTATTCTCTCTTCTTATAGGCCTACACTTTATCTCTTTTTATTTATCTTATTGTGTATTTCTTATCTAATGTCTTATATACCTTGTGTAAAGCACTTTGAAATGCCTTTGTGTACAAAATGTGCTTTATAAATAAACTTGCCTTGCCTAACATTTGCTTAATGCTACTTGAAAATTAGCCTGTATGGCTAAATCTGGCACATTTACATGGTGCATCTAAGTTCTTATGTTTATTAATGTGCACTGTCCCTTTCTTAAATAAAATAAACTGTCAGTTACATGTCAAGTTATTTTAGTCACTTGCTAATGAATCATGTTATTTTAACCTACGTATGTTTAACCAATGTTATGCTATAATGCTTTTACCTTATTTGTATCTGTTTTATAGTGAGCCTGTGTAACATCTGGCCAGGACTACAGATTAAAATGAGTTTTTTGGCTAACTCTGCCACATTTACATACTGAGTAATGTTCATTAATGTGTCCCTGTTAAAATACCCCCCCCCCAAAAAAAAAAAAAAAAAAGTTTACAGGAGCATCTACAGGAGAATTGCTTTTATGTCACGGCTTATCTTAATCTTTTATTGTTTTCATTAATTCCTATCCTTTTTATTTATTCTAGTCTCTTGTTTCATTTGTTTTCATTCTATATATTATACTATTTATTTTTGTTTTTATTTGAAGCACCAATAGTACAATGTGTACCTGCTTTGCCAAAACAAGGTGCGAAACATAAAAGGGAGATTCGTGTAGGCTTGCAAGATTCATATCTCCCTCATATCAGTTATTTTAATTTCATTTCAAAAATATTTTAAATGCAAAACGAGATGAATCAGACCTAGCGTGTCTTGGCAGAAGCATTCATCAGAACGCCATACAATTAAAGTGTGGTTGTGGTACAGCTGAGGTCAAGTCTCTACTTGTTGATAAAAGGGTTTTTGGAGTCATTCCCATGTACGTCATGAAACTGCTAATCGGCAGAGAAAACTGCTTGGCAGAGTATCCAGGCAGAGTATCAGGAGGGTCACACAAAAACACACAGACAGTTGCTGTAACACACTCACTTTGTTGTTTGGCCAGATGTGGGCACAGTTTCCTGTAGGCCAGCACCAGATCCACCTTGAAGAAGAGTAAGCCAGCAGCCAGAGCCAGAACAGCGAGGGAGGAGGCCAGGCAGAGAGCCATGCTGGTGTAGCGGCCGCTGTGGTCGGCTGGGGGTGGGGTGGGGGGGGGTGGGGGGGCGGGGGGGGGCAGAGACAGAAACACATCTCAAACAGAGTAATGACCCAAAGAAAACTACAATAACCACAGCCTCCACCCTGCAACGCCTTTTTGGGAATAACACAACCCGGAGAAGTGTTTCCAATTCTGTGTTCCTTTTCCCTCCAAGAGGTTTTGGTCTCAGCTAATTTCCCTCCTATAATGTGTGTCCTTATGGTGATTTTCAAAATAATTGTGTCATTACTGGGATATAATGGATAAAAAAACAGGGTTGTTTTCCTAGTGATTGACAGGTCGCCAATTATGGGCCAATAGCAGGCGGAGCTAACTCTGCTCCGGCTCCAAAAAATGTCGCCGTGGCAGCAGAAGACAATGGGTGACGCCACTCTCACTACTCCATCTGTTTTACAGTCTGTGGTAAACACTGTTGTCAGCCAAAATTTTGAAAAACTGGGGCAGGGAGCGAGAGTGAGTTTTATTTTATTTATTTTATTGAGCCTTTATTTTACTAGGAAGTCCCATTGAGATTTTGTTTTCCAAGGAAGACCTGGCCAAGAAATGGCAGCAGAGGTTACACAATAAAACATACAGAAAACATATAGAAAATACAAAAATAGTAAAATATGTATAATAAAAGAGATGAAAATTTATATCAGAAACAGGAGCAACAACTTGTGGATTTGGGGGGGGCGGGGTGATTTGGTGCTGATTCGCTATTTAATGTTGAAGTTTCACAATGTAGTTTTTGGAATTAAATTTGCATCTTAGAAAACAGAAAAAAAGTCATAACACATTTTTTTGGAATATATTGCTTCCGAAGAAGAAAACTGGATTCCTGCACCACCGAAACAGTTAACTATCGCTCTGTTATTTCTAAAGTCATATTTATGCGAAAGCCTCAGGACGTATCGTTTGTTCACTTTGCTTTAAAAGACAATATTCATAATAAAGATTAGAAATAAGTTCTAAGCATTTGATGATTTTTCTCCAGCACAGTGCAGCCATAATCTTCTGCATCGTCAAAGGAAAAACTCCAAAATCATTCCCAGCAAACACTGAGACGTTTAACAGATGTTGATTTGACGGCCCGCATCAACATTCAAAACCAGATTAAATACAGCGAAGCCAAAATGAAAGTTGACACGACGTCTGCACTGCATCGGGACCTCAGTGTCTTTCTGATATCAGTTCAAAAGTTTTAATATGAATTTCCATGCCATAATATCATATCATGAAAATGCTGTGCTCATTTGGCCTGATGTTGAACTTGGACACTTCCGTCAAATGCTCGCTGTGTTTTGTCTAAAATCCTGCAAGTAAAAGCTACAACTGTCTGAACTACGGTGTTGAATAGAATAGAATAGAATAGAATAGAATACCTTCCTGAAGCCACACCAAGCCTTCATCCTGTGCGCTTGGATTCTCCACATGGCAGCGAATGGGAACGTCCAGGAACCACGGCAGGACTTCAGAGATGGACAGAGTGGACAGGCCGTACACCCGGCCCCGGTCCTCCACACTGAGAGGGACACGAGCCATCAGTCAGCCAACCAGTGAAAACTTTATGCGTAGGTCTGTAGCACTTTTACCACGTAAATCAAACTGCTGTCACGGTGATGCAATGTGGGGATATGATGGATGGATGAATGAATGAATGAGTTAAGAAATAAATAAATCAAGCAAACAATGAAAGCTTTATGCATGGGTTAATACCACATTTCTGTATGTCTGTGCTGTCATGAATGCAGCGTAGGGATATGATCAATCAATCTAGCAAATCTAGCAATAAATAAATGAATCAATTAATCAAAACCTTACTCAAAGGTCTAAAGCACATTTCTTTCTCTAATCCTACACACAAAATGTGCACAAACAAACACCTTAAAACATTCTTATATAGAAAAGCAATTTTGCAAATGTATCTGTATGTATCTGACTTCTGAGATTAATGACTGTGTATTTTCTACTACGAGTTTGTAGTTTTCGTTTGTTTTGTTATATAGTATGTTTGTATATTGTATTGATGGTTTTTTTTGGGGTCAGAGATGATGAAGTGAACGTGGGACAAACTGACTATTTCGCGGAGTCCTGCAGCTGCGGGTGGTCGTCGCTGAGGCTGCCGTTCACCGTCCAGAACATCTGCGTCTCGTCGTCGCTGAAGCCGACGTAGGCCAAACACTTCAGCTCCACCCTCGAGCCTGTCAGGAGGCAGCCGTCACTCTACACATCCATCACATCATAACTCCACTTTTGGTGATTTTCCGGTGTTTACTACAACTGCGGGATCGCACGGTCCTCCTTAGGATGAAACCCTCTAAAAACCAATCGGATACCGTCAAGCTGCAAACAAAGCTGCAAGCCTGCTGTTTTTCTTAGTTCCTGAAACATCAATATTTTGGTATATTTTGGCGACAGCTGCGATGTTATACATTAGGGGCTCCTAAATGTTTTCCTAAATGTCAGGCACCCCAAATAGATAGGGGAGAGCGGGACTAGTTATTTCACCTTGTGTGTGGTGGGTGTCGATTTCCGAGATGTTGTTTTCAATGCAAGAGTATGCTTTCCATGTTATTGTAGTATAAATATTTCAGAGGAGATGGAGCTGCACACTTGTCTATGTGACAGCATGCCCTGACTTGGGGTAAGTTGTCACAAGTGGTCAAGTGGTATTTCATCAGTAATAACCTTTGCTTCCAGTGAATTATTCAAAATGTAAAAATGCAATTTTGTTAGAGAAGACTTTAATCTAGCTAGAAAAATATATAATGCACCTCAGTAGTAAGGCACTGCTGAGAAAAACATCAAGGACAAAAAAGTGTGACAACATGCCCCGGTCTCCCCTACACATCAGGCCACAGACCCACACTTGACAAGATGAGGAACCGTTTCAGAGGATTTCCGTTGCTGGATCTGATTTCTACACTGCAAAAATGGAGACCTATCAAGCTTATTTTGTGATATTTTTAGTTGAATTATCTCACTGCACTGGCAGATAATCTCGCTGGTTTCAATACATTTCACTTGATTCATGCCAATATGACTTCTTTCAAGAAATCATCATAAAACAATGAAAGAAAATGTTGAAACAAGAAACTTTCTCCAAGACAATTTCAGTAAATGTCCTGAGACAAGCTACATTCTCCTGAAAAAAAAAGTAAAATTTGTTGAAACCGGTAAAATGATCTGTAAGATGATTTCACAAAAAAAAAAAAATGTAACAAGTTTTAGCAGTGTACAGCGACCCCATGCTCTTTCTCTGAAACTGTGTGAATGTTGCCTTGCGTTCGGTAAATGTTTTCATCGAAAGCTCCTTACAGCACATGAAGGGCAAACCGGGTCCCAGCAGGAGTCGTACAACAGCGTTTTAGGGCCACTGTAAGAAAAATAAAATTCTAAGATTTTGAGAAAAGTCATATTACAAGAATAAAGAAGGAATTTCAAGAAAAAAGTCGTAATATTATAAGAATAAAGTCATACTATCATAAGTCATACTGTCGAAATATAAGGGATTGAGCTGCCAACAGCTTAGTACTGTGAAACTCGCCAGTTTCATTTCCGGTTTTGACAATTTATTCTCATAATATTTTGACTTTTTTTCTCAAAATATTATGACTGTATTCTCAAAATGTTATGAGTTTTTTCTCAAACCATTATCACGGTTTTCTTGAAATTTAAAGCTTTTTTGGTTGTTGTTTTTTTTACAGTGGCCCTAAACGCAGTCGTAGAATCGAGCCCCTCTCCCTTTGATAAAAATAAGAGGGAGTGGAAGAAAATTTTATCCATCAGCTTTGAGGAAAATCTGTTTTACAAGAAGTCAGAGTAAACAAAACAACACACAGCCAGCACAGTGTACTGGGACTGTTTGTACTGTAGGTGGGGTAACAGATTTATCAGATTTGTTGTAACGTCAGAGTGTCGGGGGTCAATGTGTGATGGGCTGTGAGACTTACCCAGTTCAACCATAACTGTTTCCTGTTTAGGGAAAACCACCGCGGGCTCCGAGAAAACCAGATCTGTCAACAAAACATCACAACACACACAGTCAGAACGGGACGGGACGGGACGGGACGGGACGGGACGGGACGGGACGGGACGGGACGGGACGGGACGGGACGGGACGGGACAGGACAGGACAGACTAGAGTAGACTAGAATAGAACAGAATAGAATCGAATAGAACAGAGTAGAGTAGAGTAGAGTAGAATAGAATAGAACAGAGCAGAGTACAGTAAAGTAGAGTAGAATAGAATAGAATAGAAAGTAGAGTGGAGTAGAGTACAGTAGAGTAGAATAGAATAGAATATAACAGAGTAGAGTAGAACAGAATAGAACAGAATAGAGTAGAATAGAACAGAGCAGAACAGAGCAGAGTAGAGTAGAGTAGAGTAGAATAGAATAGAACAGAGTAGAGTAGAATAGAACAGAGCAGAGCAGAGTAGAATAGAATAGAACAGAGTAGAGTAGAATAGAGCAGAGCAGAACAGAGTAGAGTAGAGTAGAGTAGAATAGAACAGAGTAGAGTAGAATAGAACAGAGCAGAGCAGAACAGAGCAGAACAGAACAGAGTAGAATAGAATAGAATAGAATAGAACAGAACAGAGTAGAGTAGAGTAGAGTAGAGTAGAATAGAATAGAACAGAGTAGAGTAGAATAGAACAGAGCAGAGCAGAACAGAATAGAACAGAATAGAGTACAGTAAAGTAGAGTAGAATAGAATAGAACAGAGTAGAGTAGAATAGAATAGAACAGAGTAGAGTAGAGTAGAATAGAATAGAACAGAGTAGAGTAGAGTAGAACAGAGCAGAACAGAATAGAATAGAATAGAACAGAGTAGAGTAGAGTGAGTAGAATAGAATAGAGTAGAGTAGAATAGAACAGAGCAGAGCAGAACAGAACAGAGTAGAATAGAACAGAATAGAATAGAACAGAGTAGAGTGGAATAGAACAGAATAGAACAGAACAGAATAGAAAATAGAATAGAACAGAACCCAACAGAACAGAACAGAATAGAATAGAATAGAACAGAACCCAACAGAATAGAATATAATATAATAGAATAGAATAGAATAGAACAGATTGTTCACTGCTCAAAACATTTGGTGCTGATTGGCTCTTTAAAATGATTCACAGTGTACTTTTCGGTTTAAATTTGCATCTTAGAGAACAAAAAGAAGTCTAAACATGTTGTTGGAATATTTTACTTCCAAAGAAGAAAGCTGGATTCCTGCAGCGGTGAGAAACAGGAAGCTGTTTCCGGCACAGCGCAGCCGTCAGCTTCTGGTCGTCAAAGAAAAACTCAACGTCAAGCAAACACACCGACACGTTGAATAGATGTTGATACGACGCCCGCATCAACATTCAAAACCACAGTAAATACAGCCAGGCCAAAAGGAAAGCTGACATGACGTCTGCACTCCTCCAGAACTACTGCCTGCATCGATCTGTGAAACCAGCAGCATAGCAGCAACAGAATAGAATAGAATAGAATAGAATAGAATAGAATAGAATACAAGGCTCCATCTGGGACTGCTCTGCTAACTATTTCCAGAGTTAAACTCAGCCTGGTGAGGCAGCGCTTAGTTATTCTGTGACTCACAGCTGGAACAAACTCAATTTTAATTATTTATTTGTTTGTTTGTATATTTAATTATAAGGACAACACACATTAATCAACATTTCTGTAAATGTGCCAGTGTTAGCCAGCTGGCTAATTTTCAACTGCAGTCCTTTTGGCGAGATGTTTTAAAACCTATAAAGTAATAAATTTTACAGAGCGAAGACAACAAGACGCCACAGAGACAGCAGCAGCAACAAAACAAGAACTCTCAAGACCATGTAGAGCAACAGGAAACAACAAAACATCATCAGCACAACAACAACAAACACAGCAACAACAAACACCGTTTCAAGCAACATGAAGCAATAACACACAGCCAAGCAATACTGACCAACCAACTTTTGATACATGCAGAGCAGCAATAACCAGTAAACATAATAAAATACAGCAATCATTATGTTGATCTTGATAAAATGTTACCAAATGAATTGTTAATAAAATTCTAGTAGATTCTATTCTCTTTTTTATTTATCTTATCCTGCATTTCTTATCAAATTTGAATTGCCTTTGTGTACGAAATGTGCTATACAGATAAACTGGAACGGTTATATGACAGAGCATCTCAAAGGTTCTCATATACCGGTACATCTAGATACTGAAAGTAGGCGTGTTACATTCACCTGGGAAAAAAATATAAGCCAGCAGTTTTTTTTTTAGTTTTTTTTTTAAAATGAATGAATTCTTTTCTCATAATTCAGACAATCATCACGCATTTCTGAGTATGATGCGTGTTTGTAGAGCTGGAAGGCCAGCTGAATTGAATCACTGACGTCTCTCATTGTCACAGATGGCACAGTCATTCGGTTTCCTTTTTTTCCCCAATAAAGGTTTTCCTGGAAGTTTTTCCTTGTATGCTGTAATAGGCTGTAAGGCGGGTGGATAAAATCTGCCGTGGTGCTTTCTTCTGCTTCTTTGTGTTTGTCCCATATCATTCAGCTCTGTGATTGACTGTTGATCAGTTAGATCTAGTTAGGTTCATTAGATAAGATACATAAGATAAGATAAGATAAGATAAGATAGCACTTTATTGATCCCCTTGGGAAAATTCAGGTGCATGCATCTGATAAAGGGCTATACTGAAAAAAATGTCCATCTTTTAGTCTCATATTCAGCCTTCAAATCTTTTTTTTTTTCTTTAAACCAGGAGAAACATTCTGCAGTGAGGAGAGATAACTCCACTTGTCTCCAATGCAGCTTCACTTGTTTCAGGAGTTTTCTAGAACAGTGTCAGTGTGTTGAAACCAGTCAGAATAAGGCAGATCACTGCACTGCTGTCAAGAAAATGACTCTTGATTCTACAAAATTCTTGAAACAACTTGATTTGCATTGGAAACAAGTGATATTATCAAACCGCACTGGCAGATTTCTCCACTTGTTTTGAGAAAAATATGATTTTATAATAGTATTTTATAATAGATTAAATGACTTGTTAAGATGGAGATTTTTGGCAGTGTAGAAATAAACAAACTTTGAACTTTCTCAGGCAGAAAGCCCTCTGATCTGCTTGGCACTGTGTGATCTCCGCTGAGCCAACATGGCAGGCCTCACAGATATAAAGTTCTGCATCTGAAATGAGGCTGTTTGTGCCAACTGAACTACTCAGGCAGGAACAAGTCCTCCAACCCATACGACCACGTAGGCCGTTTGTTCCTACCCTCTAATACGACCCACAGGAGCGTTTCCAACGTGATCTCACAAAAATACGTGAAATGAAAACAACTCGGGTTATGGTTATGGTTAAGCAACTAAAACAACTTGGTTAAGGTTAGGAAAATGGTTTGGTCAGGGTTAAATTTGGAAACGCTGGGAATCGAAGCCCGGTCGCCGACAAACGTATACGCCCGTCCGCCATCCCCGACCACAACGCCCTGACTTTCCACCTTGTTATTTCAATGTTGAGAGAGAAACGTGACGTCACGCGACGTGGACGCAGACCAACGTAGCACATTGTCGTTATTATAGGTCGTAATAAGCTGCTTGTACAAACGACCTATGGGGCCGTTTTTTGGGGGCGGACAGGCTCGGCAGGAAGAGCCGCCTCCTCTCCGCTCTGAACTCAAATCAGACACGTTCAGCTCGTAATCCATCAGTGTGTCTGTGACATGCAGCTCCAGGCATGTTTTCATCTCCACCCAGTTTTAATGAGATCATTGTCCCAGAATTATGAAACAATGATCCCAGAACGATTCATCAATTAAAAGGACAGGAAGAAAAATATAGCCGCAAGCGGCGATTGCGGGGTCCAAACACAATTTGATAAGACAGACAGACAAAACATAACAGAAGGTAGAAAGACACACAAAAACTGACAT
Organism: Centroberyx gerrardi; assembly: GCF_048128805.1. NCBI lineage: Eukaryota > Metazoa > Chordata > Actinopteri > Beryciformes > Berycidae > Centroberyx > Centroberyx gerrardi. The sequence goes on along the minus strand of NC_136006.1, from coordinate 3,756,130 downwards.
GTTGTGAAGATCGAGCAGTCTAACACCGGCTTTTGTGTTGGTCCGTGACTTCTGTCAAGTTCATCATTTCATTGCAACCACATTGCTGAAGTTAATCACAACGGCCAAACTTCCTATTACTTGTTCTTGATGACTAATGACTTTGGAAAGGACAAGTCTGGATTGGAACCCACAACTTTCCACATGCAAGGCTGATGCTTTACCTACTGAGCCAAAGGTCTGTTATAGGTTTAGTGAGGAGAAACTAACTAAAGGGAGAAGTAGTGTGATACTGCAGCCTATGATTGACAGACTGACAGTGCTAATCACTTTATAAAACATTGTAGTGCTCTCCATTAACAAATAAAACAATAGTAAGTCACATGGGCCAGAAAACTGCTGCGGCACTGCTCTCTCTGGGTTGAGGTCTCACCCCAATCCGTGATGCCATTCAGGTATTTTTGCCATTGACAGATGATGTCAAACGCCTGCTTTGAGTTTTCTGCACTGTCTGATTTAATGTTGATTTACTTTTCATGAAACTTCAAAATGGTCACAGTTCATCAGGGACTTGAACTCACAACCTTGTGGTCCAAAGACCTGAGAGCTTTACCACTCTGTCAACTTCCACTCTGGTGTGTGTCACAGTGGGGAAACAAAACAAAGGGACAAGTGATCAGTCACAGGTGCTAGTCCAAACCATATTGAAAGCCTCAGAAAGAATATTATAACTGTATTAGTGCCCCACATTAATCAATTTACACATGGCTTTACAGACACCATCTTGAGAGTCCAGACATCATTTGTATTTAGTTTGATGAAGATTGATCAAACTATCTTGAACATATCACATTGTCAATTTTTCAAACTATTTGCAGCTGCACATTTCCATCTACCATACGCTCAGTTTTCAAGATATCATTACAATTTTTGGGCTGTTTACTAATTAAGGTATGAAGATTTCAAAAATCATGTTGTTTTTTTCCTGTAATGTACGGTTTAGGAGGACAACACTGTGGGATCACAGTCAGTTTTTGCTATAAACAGAGGGGGGCGACGTCAGAATCGGGGGTAGGTACCAGTGTACGAAAGATTTATCTCACTTCAGCCGACATGTTCTGAAAATCTCAGCTCTCCGGGACATACGGCTGATTTTTAATGAATTTTTGAAGTCGTGACTTTAATACCAATGAAGACTTGTTTATTATGCAATAAGCCACGCCCACTTTCATCAATAATGACCAAATTTCATGGATCGACTTGGACATCATCCTAGAACATGTGTAAAATATGTCATAAAAATCTATGCAGTCAATTATGAGATATGAACTTTTTGCATTTGTAGCGCCCACTAGTGGTACAGCTCAAAATGCTTTTGCGGGTGTGTTCATGCAACACTTCTCAACATGTGTTTCAAATTTTGGCTTGATTAGATGAACGGTTAATGAGTTATGGCCAATTTAGTGTTAGGGTGTGTTTTGTTAAAAGCGTATTGGTCGATAAAAGCCAAACCATTTGATCTATCAATAACATTTATGCAACTTTGAAAGAGGACGGTCCCAAGATTCTCCAGACCAAGTTTCATGTGAATTGGATGAACGGCCTAGGAGAAGTTGCGAAAAAAGTGTTTGTTAAATAATTCAAAATAGCGGACAATACAATATGGTGGACATTGAAAGTGATATATGGGTTAGACTCGGCACCTTCCAAAGAATCTATGAACACAAGAATTTTCAGTCTACGACACATGGTTCAGAAGTTATTGGCCAAAACATAAAGTTGCTTGTTATAGCACCACCATCTGGCCAATATGTGTGGGCTGCCTTGCCTGAGTAGCGGTGCACTGTAGGAGCCCACCTGCCAAATATGGCTGCTGTAGGACTTACGGTTTCTGAGCTGCAGACACTTTTAGCGGAGAAAAAGAAAGAAAGAAAGAAAGAAAGAAAGAAGCAGAATAATTCCAGCAAAAACAACAGGGTTCCAGCACTACGTGTTTGGACCTAAAAAATAGCTGCAAGATATTCTCATCTGCAGTAAAGTCAAATTTGAATAATAAAAAAATGTAATATGAAAACAAATAAAATGTTATTTTACCACATGCAGACATCTATGAAGGTTTTATTGGAGTAAAACTGCAGGTTTTTATACCATTTCAGTCCCAGCTGCTTCACTCTCATTCAGTGAAACTTTTAAACTGGGAGCTGCCCAGTACAACCAGTCTGTACTGGTGGAGCAGCTGGGGGTTCAGTGTCTTGCTCAGTGGCTCAGCAGCAGTTTTAGAGGAGTTGGTGAGTGTTACTCATTCATTCTCTCCCCACCCACATCTTCCCAGCTGGTCCGGGGTTTGAACCGGCAACCTTCCAGTCACAAGCTTCCCTGATCTTTAGGATGATTTCTCCCAAATAAAAAAAAAAAATCTTGAATTAGGAATAAATGGATTACTAAAATATTTTAGACGTTAATCTTAAAATAACTTGACTGAAGATGATTTCTTGAGGAAAACCTTAGAAAAAATTAAAGACGCTGGTTGCACTCAGATTGGCTAGAAAAATAAATAGAAAACTAGAAAAATAAGAAAATAATTCTTCTGCAAATGAAAGGCTAGGACAAAAAAAGTCTAGTTCAAAAAACCTAATTTATTGCATAAGTGCCCAATTTAAAGGTGCAAGTGAAAAAATAAATATATGTAGAAAAGATCTATGGAGCGAATGTTCCAGCTGCCTGCTTTCGTCACAGCTCAGACTTTTTATCGTTGCCTTTTATTTGCTCTGTACAGAATTAGTTTCCTATTTTTCTTGTCTTGTCAAATTAATGGAGTGAAATAAATGAAAACATCACTGATCAGTCAATTGATTCAAAACTGGCGACCCGTCAGTCACATGTAACCAACCTCCTGGTTTGTCGTTGACAGTCACTGCGAGGCTGCGGGCGGCGGTGTAGCTCCGGCCGTCCAGCCGGACGTCCAGCAGGCAGGTGTATATCCCAGCATCCTCCTGTGAGGGCGAAGCCAGCCGCAGGTTCCCCTGCCGGTCGACGTAGGGCGACGCCACCTGCTGCTCCACCGGACTGCAGTCCTGCACACACAACACACACTGTGGCTTTAAACACTCAGTTCTAACATCTGTTTAAAAATCAGAGGTACATCGGAAGCCACTGTAGACGTCCCACTTCATGCCTGATATCTTTAAAAAAATCTTTCATTTTGACTGTTTTCATGCCAAAAATTGTAGAAGCATTCATTGTTTGTCTGAGATTTTTCTTCTCATCAAGCCTCTGAAGCAGCATTCAGAGCATCATGGGACACTAAAACTCTCCACTGAAACCAGACTGATGAAATTCTGTTAGTGTCAGCAGCTCTTTAAGGCAGAGTGACCCAGACAGAGACATTACTGCCATTTACAAAAAAACATTATTGAACAATTAAATGAATAAATCAGGTTTTTCTGTAGCTGTGTTCAGGAGGAACCTCCATCATATCAGAGGTGGACGACACTGACTGGCCGATATACGATATTTCATTAAAAAAAACAATATTTTTTTTTTTCTATCTTTCTTCCACATGTTGTACCTGTCACAATTGTGTATACTGTGTATTCTTAATATCGTTGTTATTATTATTATTATTGCTATTATGTTAAAGTTTATTTATGTATTTATTTTCTGCCCTTTACGGACATTTTTTGGGGGGGGGGGGGGGGGGATTAATGTCTGATGCTGTTTGTATTGATTGCCTTGTATCTTTTTTTTTGTGGGAAAAAAAAAAGAAAAACTCAATAAATATATTGTTTAAAAAAAAACAAAAAAAAAAAACAACAATATTGGCCCAAAATATCGGCAATATATCGGTCTCACCCTACTTTCTACCAACTAGTTATCAAACCATTTCTTGTAACTTCTAACAGTTAAAAAGAGAGCAAAACTTATGGATGCTGGAGAATGACAAGGCTGTGCCAAATTAAATATTACTTTATTACTTCCTTTCTTCCTTCTTTAATTGAATCCATTCATCTATGAATGACTTATACACATGGAGCCACTCTAAAATGCTATTCCCATGTTTCACCAAATGCTCAGTGCCTAAGAAGAAAAATATTCTGAATAATCATAGCTTTATTTTTCCAGTTGCCCAGGAACATTTTCTTTGGCTTTCCTATTACTACCGAAGTCCAGAAGGGATAAAAGAACACTGCTCAGAGGTTTTGGCTGCACACTGCCTCATGGAAATAGTTTAATTCTCCTATCAGAGGTGGAGATATTACAACACTACTGTCTGAGACACAGATGTTCTGCAGGATGAGCAACTATTTATCCCCTGGGCCTTATGATGGCCTCATGCCTGTGTTTAGTCTGGCTCCATCTTGAGGTGAGGTTTATGTATTACATCTCCTATTTATTAGGGCTATTTGCACATCTGAAGCCCATTGATTGAGTGATTGATTGGTTGAACATACAGTATATACATCTGACCAGCTCTCTTCATGCTCTTATGAAGGCTCTCAGTTGTCAGGTGAAGTGTGTTAGCGTGTTGTGGCCAGAGAGGTGTTTTTTTGATTTATTTATTTATTTTATTTTTTTACTGTGCTGTACCGTGCCAGCCTGGCTCTGGATCTGGTTCTGGATCTGGCTCTAGCTCTGGCTTGGCACAGGATCGCCACCCTTCGGTTTTCCATTGCAAATTTTAAACATATGGGACCCTTCTTGTCTAGAACCAGACTTGTCACTATAGCAACAGCAGAACCATAGTAACCAGTGCCAACAGCAACAGCAGACATGGCTGACCTTTTTACTGTTCTTTCACTTTCCTGTACTCTGTTTCAGTTTTTTAATATAATGGCTGCATTGTTCACTCAAATCCCTTTTCTTCCATGTCTCGATGTTTTTTTTGTCTCTTTCTCAACTTTCTAACTTTCCAACTTTCTTCTTTCTTGTTTTATAACCTTGTTTTATGTACCTTTTAATATTCTGCTCTCTACCCTTTTTTTTGTCTATTCTTCTTTTGTCTATTGCTTTTTTACTGGTGTGAAGCACTTAAACTTGTTTTAAGAAAGGTGCTATATAAATAAAATTATTACCATTATTATTATTATTTCTCTGATTTTACAGTTTGTTCAGTTTGTTCACACCAGCTGGGTGTTTAAGCTGGTGTAAGCTGGTATCAGATAGATAATGTTTCTGTATCAGCTTTTACTAGACCCAGACCGTACTGAACCGTCTAAATACGTAGTACATTCATCCATGGACTTATCCGAATCTGCATTTATTATTTGCAGTTATTATTTGTATTTATTTGCATTATTTGCAAATTTGTCTCCATTGTTGTATATTATGTACATTACCTTTATTTTATTTTAGTAGGCTACCTATTTTCTTTTATTACCTTGTACTTGACACATACTTCACTTCCTTGGCATTGTCCACCAACTGCTGCTGTGGAACCTGAATTTCCCCAAGAGGATCAATAAAGTGCGATCTGATCCGATCTGATCTCATCCCATCTCATCCCATCCCATCTTATCCCATCTCATCCCATCTCATCTCATCCCATCTCATCCCATTTTATCTCATCCCATCTCATCCCATCCCATCTCATCTCATCCCATCTCATCCCATCTCATCCCATCTCATCCCATCTTATCTCATCCCATCTCATCCCATCCCATCCCATCTCATCCCATCTCATCCCATCTCATCTCATCCCATCTCATCCCATCTTATCTCATCCCATCTCATCCCATCCCATCCCATCTCATCTCATCTCATCCCATTTTATCCCATCTCATCCCATCTTATCTCATCCCATCTCATCCCATCCCATCCCATCTCATCTCATCTCATCCCATTTTATCCCATCTCATCCCATCTCATCTCATCTCATCCCATTTTATCCCATCTCATCCCATCTTATCTCATCCCATCTCATCCCATCTCATCCCATCTCATCCCATCTCATCTCATCCCATCTCATCCCATCCCATCCCATCCCATCTCATCCCATCTCATCCCATCCCATCTCATCCCATCTCATCCCATCTTATCTCATCCCATCTCATCCCATCTCATCTCATCCCATTTTATCCCATCTCATCTCCATCTCATCTCATCCCATCCCATCTCATCTCATCTCACCCATCTTATCCCATCTCATCTCATCCCATCTTATCCCATCTCATCTCATCCCATCCCATCTCATCTCATCTCATCCAATCCCATTTTATCCCATCCCATCCCATCTCATCTCATCTCATCCCATCCCATCTCATCTCATCCCATCCCATCTTATTCCATCCCATCCCATCTCATCTCATCTCATCTCATCCCATCCCATCTCATCTCATCCCATCCCATCTCATCTCATCCCATCCCATCCCATCTCATCTCATCTCATCCCATCCCATCTCATCTCATCTCATCCCATCTCATCTCATCTCATCCCATCCCATCCCATCCCATCTTATTCCATCTCATCCCATCCCATCCCATCTCATCTCATCCCATCCCATCTCATCTCATCTCATCCCATCTCATCCCATCTCATCTTATCTGAGCAGCGTGCTGCACAGTGCAGCAGCGTCTCCAGCCTGCTGTACCTTCAGCCAGCGGACGTCAGCTGTGCTGTTCAGTCCCAGGATCTGGTCCAGTTTGCAGGGAAGAGCGCTGCTGACTCCCTGGGTGAGCAGCCGGTCCTCAGCCGGACTGGGACATCCTCCGCTGGACACCGACACCCTGAACTCCCTCTCCTGTGATCCTCTCTGGTCCCTGCAGAGGTGGAGTTAATACAGTTAATAGGTTACGTAGTGGGACAGTGAGGTAAAGTGGATCTTTTCTCCTGTCATTGTGTTTTGGTGGTTTAACACGAGGACAATACGTAGTTTTGTTTTTCTCAGTTTTTTTATACATAATTTTGTCCTCTATTCTTCCATTATTATGGTTTGTCCTTTACATCATTCTTATTTTTCTTACGTATTCCTTCTTTACATAATTAGTTTGTGCTCTCCAGAGTAACTTTCAATGAAGCAAAGGTGTGATAAGGTTCAATTTCTTGAACGCCAACATTACAAGCAACCAATATTAATTGATACAAGAGACAGAATTCCATTTCCCTATTAATAGATAGAAGAAAATAAGATAGAAGAAATAACATGATAGGCAGACAGACAGACAGATAGACAGAGCATCAATTTTAAGCATCAATTGAACATTTAACCTCAAACATGTACCAATAAATATAATTATGTGATACTACTATCTTTGTCAAATTAATTAAGATACCTTGGGTATAATTACAGTAAACCAATGAGAGCATGTTGGAGACGATTGGTCTCCTCTATCTCACACCAGTAGTATTGTTAGTTCTAGTGTTTCTCCACATTAAGACTACATTTCCCATCAGCCCCATTACCTCCTGCCCCCCCTCCCCCTCCCCCTCCCAGAAGAGGATCAACATGATGGAAGTGATTTCTCCATCTTCCTTTCCCTCCTTCCACCATCTGCTGCCAGAAACTCTTTCAGCTTTAGCTCCGTTTGCTCTGGAAGAACAGAACCTCTTCCTGTTTTGTGCCGTAAAGCGATCCAGCAGATTTCCCTCCAGATCCACCAGGTGGAGAAACTATGGAGGATGCAGAGTAGTGGCTGATAGAGGCTGATGATGGTCTGCTTTGTTTACAGTAATTATACTAATGTCTCAAAATGAGTGTATTAATGATTTATTGATGTTAAAGGGTAACTTCGGTATTTTTCAACCTGGACCCTATTTTCCCATCTTTTTGTGTCTAAGTGACTAAAGGGGACAACATTTTTTGAAATTGGTCCAGTATTGAACGAGATCGCTTCAGCCGGCAGCCGCGAAACGAGCTGCAATGTAATCCGACGGGGCTTGATCCGGTCTGTGTGTAACTTCCTGCAACAACTCAACTCTTGCAAGACTTGAGCGAGACTTGGTTACACACAAGGGCGGATATTTCATTTCACTGTTGGGGGGGACAATAAACAGAAAAATTTCTCAAGAGCAATTCCTGAAGGGGACACCAAAGGTGCCGCCAAAAGTACTGTTGTATTAAATGTATATAGAGGTCCATTATGAAACATTTCCATAAGCACTTCATTCCTTTCTTATGAAGATTTTATCAAATTGCCTTTGATATTACTGGGGTCTTTCTACTTGGCGTTTCGGTGCACTGAAAAATGATCGGATGTCTGTTTTTCTTTTCTCTGCCATTTTAACTGACTGGCTGACAAATAGACACACACACACACACACACACACACACACACACACACACACACACACACACACACACACACACACACACACACACACACACACACACACACACACAGCATGCAGGTTATTTACAGTAGTAGGTGAGATGCAACACCCATTAACTGAACTAAAGCTAATATATGCCTAATTAGATTTAGTTTTCCCGAAAAAGCAGATCTCTAATGTTTTGCTGTCAATGTGTAAAAGTCCAGAACGCTATGAAGCCTGCCAGAAACTTACTTATATTTTAACATAATGTTTGTTGTAATTATGTCTTTTTTATTAATTAAGTCTTCATTTATTTCCAAAATTATGAACAAAATAACATAGTGGCAGCCATTTTACATGCAGTAAGAAAAAAATAATATACTTAGAACCTAATTACATAGGGTAAGTTAATCTTAAATATTATATTATAGAAATATTACTGTTACCATCTACAAAAGATAAAGTATTTTGGTATGAAATCCCGCATTTTAATTTAACCAAGTATCCTGTATCATAAATACATGTCTGGCATTTGTAACAAACCAAACCGCTTGAAAATCGGTCGAAAATTCAGTGAGTTATGAGGATTTTAATTGTGGATAGACAATTGTGAATGTGTTTTATTCTATTGAGTGGTAGAAGTAAAGAAAAATGTCTGACACATCCTTTGTTTTAAGTTAACCTCAGCTTCTTACTGGAGGTCAGCCACCACTGACACACTTCCAGAGATCCTCCACACACACTCGTACCGAGGGCTAACGTGTGTGTGTGGGGGTTCGGGGAGGCAGGTAGGCAGTGGACCAAACCACTGTGAGGCGTATGAGGGGGGGACTCAATCTTTCGAAACTTAAAAACGCATTGTTTTGCGTCTATAATTATCACAAGTGCTTTCAATGCATATTATTATATTATTTAAAATTATATAGTTATGTTTACAATGATATATTGAGGGGGACAACTCTCTGTTAGTCCCAGGAAGGGGGGGTCCGGACCCCCCTGTCCCCCCCGTGATTTCCGCCCCTGGTTACACACAGACCGGATCAAGCCAAAGGTAAAGAAAAACGTTTCATTTCTCTGTAGGGTCCTTTCCATAATGTTGTCAGACACTTCTAATAACAATCTGAGCCTGTCAGTGGCAAAAACAAGAACTTTTAGTGGACGTACATTGACGGTGCGATCTCGCTCAATACTGGACCGATTTCAAAAATTGTTGTCCCCTTTAGTCACTTAGACACAAAAAGTTGGGGAAAGTTACCCTTTAAAATGCGACACATAGCAGCTTTAACCTCTAGACCAAACAGTTTATTTTGTCAGTTAGTGTTTGAAGCTTGGACAGCAGTCATGTGGTCAAACTGATAATTCACTCAGGTGTTTTCATACCTCTTCTGACAGGTGTAGGTTCCGTTATGAGAAGCCAGAAGGGGCAGAAACCACAGCTCCCCCTGTCGGACCTCCGCTCCGGGGGGCAGGCCGAGGCTCCGCTCCCCCCCTCTGGTCCAGGTCACGTTGGTTCGACCCTCTGAGCCGCCGCAGCTCAGCAGGAACAGGTGACCGGCGCTCACATCATAGCTCTCTATCGCCCCCATGTGGTCTGGATGGGACGGTGCAAAGGGAGATAGACAGGAACTTTATTACAGCAGCAAGAGACTTAAGACACCAGACAGACAGAACAAAGCCCAAATCCAGGTACATAGTTAGGAGAATAAAAAATAAAGAATAAATACCAATGCAAAAATAAACTATGTATGTACAACATATACGTATGTGCAAAGGGAGGTCAGTCTTTTTTTCTGTTTGTTAGCTCTTTTTTTTAAATTCAAAGAATATTTATAAAATATAGTAGTGTAGTACAATAAGGTAAAGATAATGACAGACGTAAAGATAAAAAAAAAGATTTACAGATTTACTCAAAGTACAGAAAGACCCAGAGGTGATAAATCGTTGTTTTAACTTTTACTTTGGCGTATGTTTCCCCTCATTGTTACTTCCTTGAGCCGGGTTGTAACATATGGGGGCTCGTCCGGGATCCATATGTCTGTAACATATGGGGGCTCGTCTTAAGTTTTTGTACTCTTCGTTTTGCACTCAGTTTGTTTTGTTTAACTTTGTCAGTCCTTTTACTAGCATGGTCAGTGAGAGGCTGCGCTGCATGCTGACTGCAGGAATGTCCACCAGAGCTGTTGCCCGTGAATTGAATGTTCATTTCACTCCCATAAGCCGTCTCCAATGTCGTTTCCGAGAATTTGGCAGTACATCCGACCGGCCTCACAACCGCAGACCACGTGTAACCACGCCAGCCCAGGACCTCCACATCCGGCTTCTTCACCTGCGAGATCGTTTGAGACCGGCCACCCGGACAGCTGATGCAACAGTTGGTTTGCAAAACCAAAGAATTTCTGCACAAACTGTCAGAAACTCTCAGGGAAGCTCATCTGCGTGCTCGTCGTCCTCACCGGGGTCTCGACCTGACTGCAGTTCGTCGTCGTAACCGACTTGAGTGGGCAAATGCTCACCTTCGATGGCGTCTGGCACTTTGGAGAAGTGTTCTCTTCACAGATGAATCCCGGTTTTCACTGTACCGGGCAGATGGCAGACAGCGTGTATGGCGTCGTGTGGGCGAGCGGTTTGCTGATGTCAACGTTGTGAACAGAGTGCCCCATGGTGGCGGTGGGGTTATGGTATGGGCAGGCATAAGCTACGGACAACGAACACAGGTGCATTTTATTGATGGCAATTTGAATGCACAGAGATACCGTGACGAGATCCTGAGGCCCGTTGTCGTTCCATTCATCCACCGCCATCACCTCATGTTGCAGCATGATGATGCACGGCCCCGTGTTGCAAGGATCTGCACACAATTCCTGGAAGCTGAAAACATCCCAGTTCTTGCACGGCCTGCATACTCACCAGACATGTTGAGCATGTTTGGGACGCTCTGGATCGGCGTGTACGACCGCGTGCTCCAATTCCTGCTAATATCCAGCAACTTCTCACAGCCATTGAAGAGGAGTGGACCGACACTCCACAGGCCACAATCAACAACCTGATCAACTCTATGTGAAGGAGATGTGTCGCACTGCATGAGGCAAATGGTGGTCACACCAGATACTGACTGGTTTTTCAAAAAATGCATATCTGTAGCCCAAGTCATGTGAGATCCATAGTTCAGTGCCTAATAAATGTCTTTTTTCAAGATAAAACTGCACATTTTAGAGTGGCCTTTTATTGTGACCAGCCCAAGGCACACCTGTGCAATAATCATGCTGTTTAATCAGCATCTTGATATGCCACACCTGTCAGGTGGATGGATTATCTTGGCAAAGGAGAAGTGCTCACTAACACAGATTTAAACAAATTTGTGAACAAAATTTGAGAGAAATAAGCCTTTTGTGTGCATAGAAAAAATCGTAGATCTTTTATTTCATGAAAAATGGGAGCAAAAACAAAAGTGTTGTGTTTATATTTTTGTTCAGTGTAGTTTGGGTAGCCTAGCCTGGTAAGTTTTGGAGCAGTACTGTGTATTTCCCCTGTTAGGCATAGCAGCGTTTCCCCTTTGGGTTTCACTGGTTTCCTTTTGGTAGTGTTGTGACGAAGGTGGAAGGAGCAGCTGTCTCGGGAGCACGTCCCTGGTCCCGAGAGGGTTGTCGGCTTGCCCATCGCTTTTCTCGCACCAGCGGGTTTTAGTGCATAAATACCCACCACAAGTAGTCACATGAAGACTAGGGTTGTTTGTAGCTAGTTACTGGTTAGGTAGCTAGTGGGGAAGCTCCGTTTGGGTAGGCTGCCCGAACCATGTCTGCTGGGTGCCCTGTAGCCATGTTTTGGTCCTTTTTTTTTTTTTTTTGTAATTAAGCTTCTTCTGGTGGCTCTGTTTTGTGGTTGATTGTGGCTAGTGTTTAGGATTGGGCAATTTTGGCTTGGGTAAGCATGAGCTATGATGGCTTTAGATATTGCTAGTGTTAATGGCTTACAGTTGGTAAGTGCTTTCCTGAAGGCTTGTAAGTTACCTGCTCTTGTTATAACAGTTTGGTCTTTGTGTGTGCTAGTGTCATGTTTGTAACATGCTGGTGTGGCCAGTACTACGCTTTGTTGGGTAACACTGTGGTCTGTGTTAGCTTGGGTTGCACTAGGGATGTGCAGCTTTTTGGTTAGCGTGTTGGGTGGTGCTATGGCACTGTGGTTTTGGTGTTTGTGTTGCCACAGTGTCAGTAGGACTACTGTCAGTAGTTGGGTGTCCTACTTCGGAGCAGTCTTGTTAGATGAACTATGCACACGTGGACAATTCCAGGTCATGAGACTGGGGTTGCGGCCGATTTTTTGAGCAGGGTACACGGGATTAGAAGCAGCCTCTTGGTGAGCCAGAAAACCTAGCAAGTGAGTTGGAGAACGTTGTTGCCGTGATCTTCTCCCGAACTTAGGTGATGATAGTGTGAGTATCATCTCTCTTTGTGGTGGGAGTAGCTTATCTGGTCATCTGTGGCAGTAAGTCTTTTGATATGCATTCTCCTGTTGCTCTGCTGTGTCATTTATATCATAACCTCAACATTCGCCATATGAAAGGGACGGACAGCGTGGTGGCGGTCATGTTGCCCCTGCCCTGAAGCCCAAATGTGATGTCCTTGTCTCTGTTCCCTGTTTCTCCTGTGCGTCCTCCCTTCCTCTTAAACTGCTGCCTTCAGGTACCGAGGTCTGCTGAGGATGGGGCGAGAAGCTGGCCGGGGCAGGCGGGTTGGAGACATTACATGTATAATTTTGTCTCTGCTTGTGTTATAGGGGTTCCCGGTGGGACCCTGTTTTTATGGAGGGGGGTGTGACGACCCTCCCGCTCTGCCGGCTGCTGCTCTGTGTGTCTTCTCTGTCCTGTAGGAGCCTGGTAGGCGGGATCGTCAGGGCTGATGGAGTCGCACCTGTACTCCCTTCAGACCATCAGTGTCTCTCTCCCTCCTCACTTATGCACACCTTTTGTTCTGTTCTTTTGGCTTGATGTAGTTTGTGTTGTCTAGTTATTTTCCCTTAGTTTTAGTTAATAAATCGTTTTTACTTTTACTTTGGCGTCTGTCTCCCCTTATTGTTATTTCCTTGAGCCGGGTTGTAACAAGTCTCAAGTTCAAATGTAGATTATCAAGTCAAGTCCAAGTCATTAATGTCAAGTCTAAATGTAGAACAGCAAATCAAGTCAGAACAAATCAAGAGTCCAGTATCAATTTAATATCTAGGACTTTTCAATGCAATATGGTTTTAATAGGACAATGTGATCATGTGACTCAAGTCCCCATGTCTGCAAAGTGACAAAAGTTTAAAGTTCTAATGGCCTTTTTTTTATTTTATTTTTTTTAGGAGAGAGAGAAACTGAATGTTTCAATGTAAAGTCTCATTTCCTTCGAGGAACACACAAAATCCAGGCTTTCTGTTAGTAAATTTACATTTGTGAATATGGAATTTAGTTAAAATTAAAAATGTAATTAATAAGAAAGAAGCCTTTTTCAGCACTGATACAATACTCATTGCAACCAAATATCACATTTCTGAAATGGAGAGCAAAATCAGGCTATATATTGTTGACAATTAAGTTACTAACACAAACCCCGGCCACAGTTTATAGGTATGATTACAAAACCAGAAGAGACTGATTTAGAGCAGTGTGTGTTTTCATGTTTACATCAGTCATTTTTTACCGGCTGTGACACCACTGGAGCACAAGACTGTGAGTTCCTGAGGAAGTGTGATCATTTTGAAGTTTCATCAAAAGTAAATCAACACTAAAATCACACTAAACTCAAAGCAAAGTTCACTACTCAAAGTTTGGATTCATCTGTCAAAGGCAAAAATACCTGCTGTGACATCACTGATTGGGGCGTGGCCAGATAGAGAGCAGTGCAGCAAGAATTTTCTGCCCATGTGATTCGGTGTTGTTTTGGTCTTTAAACTGAATATGAGGGTTTAAGATAATGCGGGATTTTCCCTTTTTTTTCTGCTTTGTTTTTAAATTTTTCTCTCATAAAAATGAAACAATATGGAAGGAAAAACAGTGAAGACACCCTCATTTTAAGGAAATAACTCATAACGGATCATAAGAATTGAAAAACTACAACATGTTATGTTGCTTGTCTCAACATGAAAGTAATCTGCTTATTCTAACATGTCACCCCCAACACTGTTTACAGCAACACCTTGCTCTCCACACACACACACTCACATCCTGCAGCTTCCAGCGAAGGAAGGAATAGTTTAGTTTTTATTATGTATTTATGTATTTATTCGTCACAGTGCAATACTCAAAACAGTGCAAATACAGTGCAATATACTTCTGTATTTGATTCTGACTTTCTTCTTTTTCTTCACTGTTTCTATATTGTTTTCATATCACTGGTTTTATGTTGTCTTTTATTCTCATTTGTCTTTTAACAAGGTACACAAGCAACCACTAAGCTAAATTCCTTGTATGTGCAAATGGACTTGGCCAATAAACTGATTCTGATTCTGATTCTGACTGACAGCCTTCAGTTTTCCCACCCAGATTTTCCCTTTCAGTCCAAGAAGTGGACCCGGCAGCCTGCAGACTAACGCCACGCCTCCTGTATCTTCCTCTGTGTGGAGCCTCCTCCGTCTCTCCTGACGTGTTCTGAGGGGAATATACCTCCGCTTCCTTGCAGCAAGTGTAAGGAAGTTGCACGATAATAAAGAAAAAACAACATGAAGCAATTCAGCCGAGGCAGTCACAGCAGGAAACGAAAGAACCGCAGTCAAACTTCAGCCTGAATGTTAAGAGCAGCGTCAACATTTGCTGCTCGCACTTCAAAAAGGTGGAAAATCCAACCGGGGCTAAAGGGCAGAATGACTCTTTTAAACTTTTAAACTCTGTTTCAAACTGTGAAATGACCTTTACAGTAAAGCTGTGAGCTACAAATGAAAGATTAAGATAATAATTTAAACATACACGGCAAAAACTGTTCCGTCTTAACAAGTTATTAATCCAGTATGCAGTAGATTCACTTGTTTCCAGTGCAAGTCAGCTTGATTCAAGAAGTGTCATCAAGTTTCATTTTCTTCATACTAGTAAAGTGATCCGCCTTAATCTGCCTTATCAACACTTATACTTCCTTTTAAAAAAATGAAAACTGCACTGGAAACGAGCAGAATGATCTCTCTCCATTGGCAGAACGTTCCACTTGCTTTGAGGAAAAAGAAGATTTTTAATGCTGAGAGAATATGAGACTGAACCTACGATGCGTTCGCTGTTCTCCCTTTCTCAAGCCAGGGACTCAAATGTATGTGAGAGCAAAAGTCTGCATCGGTCTACTCTCGCATTGCTGATTTTTGTGGTCATGTACTGTGTTGTCTTTAGTGAATTTGTCCTATTTCCCAGTCAGTATCGCCTTCCTTTAGCTCCTGAACCGTCTTCCAGGTTCAGCAGTTACCACCTTAAATAAATACAATGAAGATGAATCATTATATCTGCAGGTAAATCGGCCGGGCCTCCACTGCTCTGACAGTTTCATGCAGGCTGGGTGTGTAACCTGCATACTGAGTGAACTGTATCTTCTTTAATGTGCTGCTGACGTCTTTCAAGCACGGGGCTTTCTGAAGACTCAACCATAAAAGTGTGTGTGTGCGTAAATGTGTACTTTGACCCATTTTATGGACAGGGGAGAGTACATGACATACATCAACAGGTATAATGAGTCAGAGACACTTTGTGAGCTTGATTATATCTGACTTTTATGTCAAAATTGAGTTATCCACATATTCATGATCTTTGAAAGTTATTTTATTTAGCTTAAAATGAACCTTTTTAGGTCAAATATTTAAAAGAAAATAGAAAATACATAACATATTTTTCCAATCTTTGATGCTCAGTCTCTCAGAGTTTAACCTTATAACTCCAAACTCATGATTTGTCGGCAGTTATCTAATTAGTAAATTCACTCACAGAAATATGTTTAAACCTCAGTCCAAGAAGAAGAGAAGACGCTGTTTTTGTGTTCCTAACTGTGATTTCTTTCAACAAGATCAGTCTCAGTGGAAGTGTTGCTGTTGAGAGTCAAACAGAAATCACACCTGGGCGACACACAAGTAGTGTGAGGTCGAAATAACATGGATGTGTGTGTGTGCTGCTTTGACACTGTAAACCTCAGTCAAAACATTTACACAGCCTCCTCTGCAACACACACACAAGTGGATCCTCAGGAGATCCATGACAGCCTGACCTCCGTGTATTCTGACTTTATCCAGTGATGTTTGAGAGGGTTTTTTTTTTTTTTATACGCAGAAGGACTTTCTTGCACCAAAATCACCAAAATCAAAATTGGATTTACACGCCAAGGTTTGTCACATGACAGCAGCTGTATGTTAACATTTCCAGGAAAGTTTCTCTACACTTTGCAAAACATCTGGCACGCTGCCAAACTCTTCAAATTCACACAGAAAAATAAAGCTGCGAACTGGAACCGAAAACTGGAACCATTTCTGCTCCCACAAAGAACTTTAAAAGGTTGTTAATTCTTAGTTATTTCTCACAAATGTGGAAAATAGCCAAACTCCTCCATAGTTTATATTGTGAGGCTATACAAGGGCAGATAAACAAAAACACAACGCAGGTGTCTAAGCAAAGGAGAGCAGAAATGGTTCTTCTATGGCATCACATTTTCGACACCTTTATTTTTCTGTGTGTCTCCGCTTAAAAATCAGGCACAACGGCAGAAGCTTTTCTCAGTCTGGACAAGCTTGTTTAACATAATTACATAATTCTCTGCCTTATTTTACTTTTCATTTTTCAGAGTATAGAAGATACAAACTCATAAGCAAATACAACTCTGAAAAAAAACAAAACAAGGTAGAGACATTCAGCCCAATTTCCTGAGAGAGAATTTGGCTTCATTATATCTGTATTACACCTTTCCATTGGTGACAAAGGCAAGGTTTCAGTGTCATCAATGTCAGGCTGCCAAATGTTCAGAAAGCAGTCATATTTATTCCTTAAAATATATGTCATTTTCTCCAGGAGTTCACATCTATTCATTTCTGAGAGCCTATTGAGAGGTGACAGTCACACTTCCATGTTACTGCAATGCATTAGTTGGCCACAGTATAACTATTCTGGTAATTGTCCAACAGGTACTCACTGTGTCCGACAGCCAGAGAGAGTAAAGCAGCGCAGCAGCAGATCCAGATCCAGATCCAGATCCAGATCCGGCCTGGTCCGCCTGCAGCCATGGTCCGGCTCTGTGGGACGGGACAGCCGTGGGACACTTTTCACTGAACTGCCGTGGGATTTCACGGGCATGGCTCGTGTTCTGCCGCCAGCAGCAGCAGCAGCAGCAGCAACAAGGAAGACTCCTTCAGACTGAGTGACTCTAACTGCTTCCCATAAGGGGAAGTGAGAGACGCACGTTTACACAAGCGACAGAAACACTCCCAGTAAAGCCCCAGGGAGTTCCATTGTCTTTCATCTGGGAAACTGCAAATACCTGGAAGCTCTCCTCCCTCCACTGAAAATCCAGTGACTTATAGTGTTTTTCTCGACCGTGAGCAGAAACTGATCTTATCACACTTTGTGGTACTTTTTTTTATCTCCTGTAGTATCACTGTAATATTCCTGCAGCGTGTCAGCGGTAGTAGTGAGGTAACAGTGATCTTATCGTACTTTGTGCTACTTTTTATCTCCTTTAGTATCACTATAATATTCCTGTAGAGACTTGCGAAAGTGCGTCAGTGAGTTGAAACTGATCTTATCGTTCTTTGTGGTACTTTGTATCTCCTGTGATAATATTCACTACGAAACCAAAACCCTTAATTTTAGCCCTGAAATGTCCTTAATTTCTCATGACATAAACATTCATTATCCATTAAAAATAACGTAGCTTTAAAACAGTAAGGGTTAGTATCATGGGTTTTTAAGGGATTTATTCATGGGTTGATTTTTTATGCCTTTTATGCAGGTTTACAGGTTATTAATGAGTTATTAATGGAAAGTTCCTGTCTCCCTGAATTTTACATTAAATTAGAAAGTAAGGAGTCAAATATTAAGGGGAGATTAAGGTGGTTTTGATGGAGTCTCCTCCATTAATAACTCCCCTAACTCATTTTAAGGGGATTTTGCATGAATGAAGGGGTGAATTAGAGTATAGTGTGTCTGCGGTAGTAGTGAGTTCATAGTGATCTTATCTTTAAGCAGATTTGCGTACATTAGGGATTTTATTGTAGTAATGAACAATAACTGTGTGCAAATCTCCTAGTGATAGGGGATTTAAAAAAAATAACTATTAAAATATACTATATAATAGTACCAGAGACACACTATAAGTCCCAAAAGAAATGATATTACAGGAAAATAAAAAATACCATATTATATTATAGTGATACTATAGGAGATTAACAAAAAACAAAAACAATAATATTAACATCCAATAAGGTCATGATAAACTCAATATTGAGCATCACAGACACACAGTCCCATAGGAATATTATTGAGTATTACAGTGATACTAAAGGAGATAAAAATACTATAAAGCAAAATAAAATCACTGTAAACTCAGTATTGAGTATCACAGACACAAAAAGCCCTATCAGAAAATTATAGGAATATTATAGTGATATTATAGGTGATAAAAAAGTTCCATAATATACCATAATGTGACTATAAACTCAATACTGTGCACCAAACACACACTAACTCCCTACAAACGTCCATCTTAACAAGTCACTTAGTCTCATATTCAGCCTTCACATTTTATTTTTCTTAAACCAGGAGAAACATTCTGCGGTGAGGAGAGATAACTCCACTTGTCTCCAATGCAGCTTCACGTTTTATAGAAATGAGTGTCAGTCTGTTGAAACCAGTCAGAATATCAATATGACACTTGATTCTACAAAATTCTTGAAATAAGTTGATTTGTACTGGAAACAAGTGAAATGATCTGCCCGTATTGACAGATTCCTTCACTTGCTTTAAGAAAATTAGGATTTTAGGACTCAATAATAGACTAAATGACAGTATAGATTAAAAAAATATACCATTATACACAATAAGGCCAATATAAACTCACTATTGAGTATCACAGACACACTTTAAGTCCCTATAGGAATATTATAGGGATATTTTAGTGGAGATACAAATACACACAAAAACACACTCTCTATAGGAATACTGTAGTGATTTTCCACTATAGGGAAGCACAGGTTTGTGGACAGGCTTATCTACAGCCTAAACTAAACTTAAAGTGTGATTTCAATGATGAGAGAAACTTACCATGCTGAGTGATGAGGCCTAATGAGCTGCTTGTTACCTGTGACCTGCTGTACTGTAGAGCTGCTGGGTCTGCTGCTGGTTTTCCCTCCTCAGCCTCCATACTGTTCCACCGCACATTTCCACTCTCCACGCCACGAAAACATAACACTTGCTTTGCATTGCAGTACTTCATCCACTGCTGTGGTTTGAATGTAGGCCTCATCTGGTTGAGCTGTGAAAGGTCACACCCTCGCTCGAGTTAAACAGAACCGTCAGAGTTTTTCTGTGGTTTTGTTAATTGATTTGAGAGCGATGCTAATTCACTGGAGGGTTTTTAGAGAACGCTTAAAACACACGACTGCGAGAGAGTTGATTTTGATTTTTGAAAGTTACAACAAAATGAAAACTTTTACCTTGTTAGCTAATTTTCCTTAAAACTATTTAACAATAAATACATAAATAATTTGTTTTATTTTCTTGTATTTTCATATCAAAATCCCATTACCTTTCCTTCCTGGAAAATTCAAGATTCAAGATTCAAGATTCAAGATTCAGTTTATTGGTCTCCGCAGAGAAATATGTCGTGGACTGTAAAGAAAGAAAGCTGCCGTCGGTACATTCCAATGCACACAACATTAAGTGACATATTACTCACACATAGACACATGCAGAGGCGTTGTTAGGATCTTGAAACACTGGGGGCTTAGCCCAGCCCAGAAATCTTTAGATTTTTACCTGATAATTGCACCATTTTCAAGTTATTTCAGAGTAAAATGAATATAAGATGTGAGACACTGTGCTCTACCAGAAGGTCCCGGTCAGGTGCGTAGGCCGGCTTTCACAACATGAAATCAAAATAAACAAAATGATCTGAGTTCTCATTCAACTTCGTTATTATTTTTATTTTCAGCAGCAGGAGTAAAACCCTAAGAAAAAATAAGAGCCTTGACGTTGATGATCAGTCATTATGCTAGATTGTATGTTGCCAATGCTTTGTTCAATTTTGAAAATTGACCAACCCTGGTCTCATAGCTTCTGCTTCTATTGCGTGACAAGGCTCCTTTTGAACTGTGACAAACTGTGTTAACTCTGTCTGGTCTATCTGATACTCTCCTCTTCTTCACCTCTCCAGTAGCTCTTTTGGTGTCTCATCCATAGCCTTCAAGTCTTGCCTTAGTGAATTAGCTAGCTAGCTACCACCCGGTGCGCTCTCTCTCTCTCTCTCTCTCTCTCTCTCTCTCTCTCTCTCTCTCTCTCTTTCTCTCTCTCTCTCTCTCTCTCGCTCTCACACCAAGTAGTGTGAAGTAGATCTGCTGCTTGAATGACACACGGAGGACCCAAAACATACTTGCGTTTTTGATCAATGATATCATATTATTTTCAAGGGCTTTAATGCATGATCGGAATGACAGATGAATAGATCCGGGGCTATTTTTTTATTATTCTTATTTTTGGTGACCACATTCAACAGGTGTAAATAAAAACTCCACCACCACAGTTCAATAAAACTGCCTTTCTCTCCCTAACTGATCTCCCATTGGTTTACACCTTTGACTGATCCCTTCCCTGCCTTACGTCCCGCCCCAAAATCCTGTTTGAACAGGAAATACATCACATTAAAATGCAGTTTCATCGTGACTTTAAAGTGATAATCTGTGAGATTCTTGTTTTTCTTGATTTTGGCGACACCTCTGGTGACAGGCGGTCACTGCTTTGGTGTTTTCCATTAAGTAAGTGGAAATACCGCACACTTGTGATGACTTACAAAGGTGAGGAGGTGAAGGCTTCCACACGCTATCTCCATCGCAAATTTCACATTTATTGAAAAAATTGCTACACTTTTTTTCTTCCCTCCCCTGTGTTGCAGATTAATACTTTTACCATACTATTTATACTTTTTAAATGTTACTTCTGTTCTTGTGTCGCTTCATGATGTTGGTTATCTTGTTTCTGTTATTGGCTTTTTTTTATGACCCTGAACTGAGGTTAGACTGATATATTTGCCAATATATGAAGATTCATGTATCCTGCCCTCCTCTTTATGGCTCCTTATCTCTGACAGAATAATAACAGTGAATGAATGAGTTAATGTTTTACTTACTGGTCTGTAAGTCATTCTTTATTTTGTGTAGCCTATAATAAATACAAACCAGACACACTCATGGTGTTTTGTGAGTACATGTCAAGCTCACAGTTCGCAGTTTGACAAATTCATAATAGAAATTTATTTTACATATTTACATGTTTCAATTTACACATTTACATCTCACAATTATACATGATCAATCCATAATTTCCTCCTTTTTTTCCTCTTTGCAGACATTGCTCCTCAGTCTCCACAAGCCTGGGAAGGTTGACGGTTCAAATCCTGGGGACTGTGATTATCAGCAAGTCAGGTGTGAGCTCCTGCCGCTGTGCCTTTGAGCAAAATGTCTTTCTCCTTTAATACGTCAGCAGTGCTCTGACCAGTGCTTCCATGATGTGCTGCGTGAAATGCCAGTGAAATGGTACAAACATGTAGTTTTTGCAGCCAGAAATGTTTGTGTACATTTTTAAGAGCAAAAAAGTACACAGTACCACTAGCGTACCTTTGAAGGGACATTTGTGAGAAGTGCGCCTTTCCCTTTACAAAAAGTCACATGGGAAAAACCCACATGTGAATTCAAAGCACATTCTTCTGGTTTTCACGTGAACAATTTGTCTCACATTGTATTCTGACGTCACGTGACAGTTTTTACTTAAGATGTAAAAAATTCAATTTCTAGATGTGTTGATTTTGCCACGTGAACTTTTTTTTTTTTCACATTTTCACCTACCATACGTCACCTTTTGTTTTACATGTGAAAACTTAATTTCACCACAAGAGACAATTCACAGGTGAAAAAACATGTGAAATGGGACACTGTTCACATGTGTGTCCAAAAAGCACATGTGCTTTGAATTCACATGTGACATTTCTGTCGTGGGCATGGGTGCAGGAGTGGACCCGGACTGTACCCTGTTTCTGACAGCGTACCTCACAGCCACTGAGGCCAACACAGTCTTCCTCCTGTAGCTGTCTGTGTTTTAGCGGAGTCACTTCCACTCACACTTGCATTGGAAACCCGACTCCTTCCTGGTCCAAGTAAAACCCCATCACAAGTTCAGCAGAGCAGTTCTCTCGGGGTACACCGCCCTCTTGCCCCTCACAGGCATATAATACCTCATCTCCTTCCAGAACCTGGAGGACGGGGAGAGAGACGGCCCTCCCGTCTCCTCGTCCTCGCTCTTCCTCGTACAGCTCCTCCCCCTCCTGCTGCTCTGGCTCTTCCACCAGCACACGGCGCCCTGCTTCTTCCTCAGGTGACGCACCGACTCTGGGAAGAGAGCCAGCTGAGCCGGGGAGACCGGCTCCATCTCCACCAGGACCACCTGCACAGGAGCAGACACATGAAAACTGTACATGTGAAAAGTGTATGAAGTAATGCTTATAGGAGAATGGAATAAAAATATACTGAACTGAACTGAATTGCATTCACCAAATCATCATTGAATCAAATTCAATGGCATTCCCTTGTAGAAGCAATTACATACTACTACTACTACTACTATACTACTACTACCAGTAATAATAATCATTTATTTGCATAACACTTTTTTAAGTTTAATAAGTGCTTTAACTTTAAAATAAAAGCAAGTATTTTAAATCTGAAAATAAATTAAAAAAACATGTAAAACAAGAAGGCATCAAGGCAAACAAGAACAGAAAATGATTAAATGATAACAACAGAGAGTAAAAGTAATACGACTATGACAACTTCTGTTTCACTGGCATGAAAGTCACAATGAAAGTTATCAACTTATCTAAAGACTTACAGAGCTAAATGCTATTTATATAAGGAAAATGTATATCATTCCATGTTCCATACATATGTTATGAAAAGAAAACAAAAGGCTAAAATGCAAATGACAATATGACACATGCTTCTTGATGTTTCTATGACAAAAGTAGATTTTAATTTTAGTTCTACAAACATTTCTCGAAGGCTGAAAGAATCTCATTGATTGAATTAAACCTCAGTGGGTGGAGCCAGAAAAACACTTTTTTTTTCTTTTCTTTTTTGGTAGCGCAAGTTAGCGAACTGGCAAACTTGAACGGCAAAGAAGGAACTCTGTTGAAAATATAAATAAAAAATACAAATGACAATTTCATTCATTCATGATGTTGAAGGTCAGCTAGCTAACTAGCTAACCCAGATAACTTAGTATGGTAGATTGTATTTTTTCAGTTAGCAGCAGAGCGCTAGGCTTCATAATATTAGCTTCCTCCTCTCTTACCTCTTGTCTTTTTCACTGAGCTTCAGTCTAATGTTACTTAGACAGAAAAACTGTGATTCTTTGGCTCCGCCCACTGAGGTTTAACTCAACCAATCAGATTATTTCTGCCTCAGAGAAATATTTGTGGAACTAAAACATGTATTACAGGTGTTGTCCTCACCTTCAGAGACCCCTCCAGCAGCACTCTGTGCATGGCTGTCTCACACTCAAACTGCTGCCCGGCCTCTGGAGCGCCGCCGTCGAAACTCTCGCTGCCGCCGCCGTCACTGCTGTTCCTTTTGCTGTTATTACTGTTACCGCTATCGCCGCTGCCCTTAGGGATGTTATTGTTGTTGTTATTACTGCTGTTGCTGTTGTGTCTGGTGTTGCTGAAGGTGGAGGCGGTGTAGAGCAGGAGGAGGCGGCGGCTGGCCTGCATGTTCTCCTCCACCGAGTCCACTATGGCTGGAGGGACGAAACAGAGGAGACAGAGACGGAGGTGGGGGTTAGATCAGGAGAATATGAACCGCTTTGGGTTTTATTAACTCAGCATCGGTCGGCCACCGCAGTTAGAAAATCACTGCCGCTGCTGGAGAAAAATGGGATATTAAAAATAGGGATGCACCGATGCCACTTTTTCAATGCCGATACCGATTACGAGTATGAAAGTTTAAGTATCGGCCGATACTGAGTACCGATCCGATCCGTTACTTTTACTGAACAGTGCAGGCTTACTTCCTTAGTTTGGGGTCAATGGACAAAATTATTGAGATAAAATCCTTGTTTTTCCCACTGTTTAGGGTTAGGGTTAGAAATACAGGCTTCGGTATCAGATTTTAGTCTTGGGTAAAATCTCCGATACCGATATTCCATTTTAGCCTGGTATCGGCACCGATAATTAAAAATGCGTCATACTGCGAGCCAATGTTTAGAATTAGTGTCTTAGTCGTAATTAAGTTCGAAATATCAGCAGATTTAGTAAAGCAACCTGCGCTAGAGCCAAAATTAGCCACAAATTAGGCACTTACTTTAAGCCAAAACCAAAATTCCCCTCAACCACCACTGCTATGATAAATATTAAACGCTATTGAGGAGAATTAGACATTTCTTATCATACTGCAGGATTTTTTTAAATAATAGGGTTAGGGTTAGGGCAAGCATGTAAACAGTAGGACTTCTATAACAGATATTCCCAGTATCTGAATTAGTTTGACTCACCCTGTCCAGGCAGACAGTCACGGCCGGCTATAAAGAGTTTGTAGCCGCAGCTCTTCTCCAGCACTTGCGGCAGCATGTGGAGGACAAACGTCTCCGTCTCCCCGCTGGATCCAGCCCCAAACTGCCGCGGGTACGCCACGTAGGCATCGTACAGCTTCCCGTCCGAATCTGCCGCAGAAGACAGAAGAGGTCAGTCACTTTAGTTGGTAGCCATCTGAGCTCTGGTGGCGCCAAATAACGGCACCGAGAGTCTCAGTCCTCTAACAAGAGAACTGCGGTGCGTTTCATTAGAACTGAGAACGTAATCCAACCAACTACAGGAAACCACCCCAAAATGCAAGGGATTATGGGTAGAAGGAGACGGCTGCGGTTCCTCATGCTTGGAAAACCTTGCAGAACAAAATGAAGTCTGGACTGATGCTCATATTCAGCTGTTTCTTCATGAGTTAACTAGTATGAAGACCAGAGAAGAAGAGACAGACAAAGTCCATCATGTTACATAAAGTTACTGGAGTCAGATTTTTTTTGACTCTCCTTGCTGCCAAAATCTCTAACCTGGTTACCAAAGCTCGGTCTTATAAACAAGCTGCTTCTGAGTCATGTGACTTTTGTTTACAAGCCCTGGTTCTCTTGTATCTAGGCAGTGTGAACCTAAACAAACCAAATAGAAAAATGCAACAAAGTAAAATTTTCCATTGTGGTTGGGACCAAAGAAAACCCAGCTGTAGGTGTGATCACACCCTCGGTCCCAGGCGCATTCAGATGCTAGCTTTACTGTATTCTCCTTCGTTTCTTTGAATGTGTTGTTTGGAGGAGAAACAACACTGTATAGTCTGCAAACAAGTAATCCCTTAAAATAACCTACAATAAATAACTTAGATTTTCATTACTTTACATTAATTCATGCCTTAATTCATGCAAAATCCCGTTAAAATTCATTAAGGGCATCGAAACCTCCTTAAACACCCCTTAATCGTGACTCCTTACTTTCTAATGTAATGAAAAATTCAGGGAGACAGGAAGTTTTCCATTAATTTCCACCTTATAAACCTGTAAACCTGCACAAAAGGCATGAAAAAGTGTCTCTGTGAACCAGCCCATGAATAAATCCCTTATAAACCCATGATACATACTTTTTAAAGCTATGTTATTTTAATGGATAATTCATGTTTATATAATGGAGAAATTAAGGACATTTCAGGTAATAAAATTAAGGGGTTTGGTTTCGTAGTGATATGTTAAACTTAAGTTGAACTCCACATCTTGCTCCACTGTGATGCTGGTTGGCAAAACACATAAAAACGTCAGGTGGTAATCTTTGAGTTAGGGTTAGTTCTTTTTCCTTAGATTTCTTGTTGATGAAGTTTCTGTCTGTTCAGCCATGGTGGCTATCACTGCTCCTCCTAACAACCCAGTTTTTCTATTTATTTATCAACCTGACTAATTAAAAGTCTGGTTTTGAAGCTTCGATTTTGAAGCTGTGTCCCCAGGCCTGTAAGTGGAAGCTTCCTGGCGCACTCGTCTTACAGAAATGACTCTTTCCGGAAAAACGTAGCTGTTGCACAACAGGTAGCCTTGTGGTTGGTTTGTTTCCTTTGCTCTCTTTAACGAAATATGCGGTCAAGTAAGAGGTAACACGAAGGCTGAGTCACTGAGTGTGTGTGTGTGCTTCTGTGTATGTGTGGGTATCTGTATGATCACACAGCTTGCCTACGGCCTTTTATGTAGGTATATTTTTATACGTAATGTGTGTGTTACGAGGTAAAAGCATCACTGTAGGTGTTTTTCGACTTGTATTTGCAAGGGTGCGTTTGTGTGTGCAGGAATATTATCATTACATTGCATACCAGGCATAATAAACAGTACATTAGTAATTAGATGGCTGCTGTGAAATGTTACCTGTGTTAGTGTAGAAGACAGGAAATGCTCTCCTGAACCACAGCACAATGTCGATCTTGAAGAGGTAGTAGAAGACGACACTGACGGTAAACAGAACCGCCACACCACCAAACACCAACCCGATGGGAAGCATGAAGTTGGGATCTGTAGGGATAAAAATCAAACGTACCCACACAGTGTAAGGTTGTGCATAGTAAGAAGAACGTCAAATGAGTTTTCGAGGCTCAGACTCTCACTGCTCCCTCAATAGACACTTTTCACTACACAAATCTCCTGCCAACCATGCAAAATGAAAACATAGCTTCCATCTTTGTTTATGTGCAGGGTAAAAAATAATGAATTTTGGGTGGAGAATTTTTTTAGTGATAAATTTTGGATTTATTGTTTGTATTAGCCTACACAATATCTGTTGCAAACATAAACAAACTACCTGTTCTGAACTTCTACTTAAAAAATAGTACAAAAAAGTATCTAAAAGTAGATCTGAAACTAAATAAAAACTAAACTAAAGCCTAACATTTCTGAAAAATAAAAACTTAACTAAAACTACGAAAGCCACACTGAAAACTGACTAAAACTAAACTGAAATATAAATATAAATTGAAAACTATATAAACTAATGAATAATCCAAAACTAATAATCCTGGTTCCCAGTCAGAAACAGAACAGAAATTAACCATGTCTATTCAATTCTGTTGAGACGGACAAGGCATACGTTTAGAAACGTGATAACACGGCCACTTTTGCCTCCAATATGGCCGCCAGAGGGTGTGCTACATCCCCTGGAAGCCCTCTATAAGAAGGTTATGTAAAAACAGACAAGAAGCTTCAATCTGGGATTTTCCTCCTTGTTTGTACCTGCTGGCACCAGAGTGAACTTCCCATGAGGACTGCCTCGGGCGCTGTACACCTGACAGGTGTAGTTGATGAAAAAATCCTCTTCCTTCAGCTCAGAAAACCTCAGCAGGCTCTCCAGCCACACACCTTTATTCGGACCCTCCTGCCTCCTCGACCTGGTGCAGAGGGAGAAATTTATTAAATTGTACTTGTCCAGTGCTTATTATACGGAAGACGATTAGGGCCATGTGAAAAATTTATTTGAGTTCTGAGAATAGTCTCAGAACGTCAGAGTCACCTGGAGGACGTCAACGTCAGAAAGTCAGAATTCTGAGAATAAAAATTCTGACTATAAACTCAGAATTCTGACTTCATTCTCAGAATTCTGACTTTAATCTCAGAATTCTGACTTTATACTCAGAATTGTGAATTTTTTCTCAGATTTCTGACTTTAATCTCAGAATCTCAGAATTGTGATTTTTTGTGACTCAATTGTGACTCAAAATGTATTTGAGTTCTGAGAATAGTCTCAGAACGTCAGAGTCACCTGGAGGACGCCAACGTCAGAAAGTCAGAATTCTGAGAATAAAAATTCTGACTATAAACTCAGAATTCTGACTTCATTCTCAGAATTCTGACTTTAATCTCAGAATTCTGACTTTATACTCAGAATTGTGAATTTTTTCTCAGATTTCTGACTTTAATCTCAGAATCTCAGAATTGTGACTTTTTGTGACTCAATTGTGACTCAAAATGTATTTGAGTTCTGAGAATAGTCTCAGAACGTCAGTCACCTGGAGGACGCCAACGTCAGAAAGTCAGAATTCTGAGGAAAAACAATTCTGACTTTAAACTCAGAATTCTGACTTCATTCTCAGAATTCTGAAATTTTCTCAGAATTCTGACGTTATACTCAGAATTGTGAATTTTTTCTCAGATTTCACATTTTAATCTCAGAATCTCAGAATTGTGACTTTTTGTGACTCAAAATGTATTTGAGTTCTGAGAATAGTCTCAGAACGTCAGAGTCACCTGGAGGACATCAGCATCAGAAAGTCAGAATTCTGAGGAAAAACAATTCTGACTTTATACTCAGAATTGTGACTTTATTCTCAGAATCTCAGAATTCTGACTTTATTCTCAGAATTCTGACTTTAATCTCAGAATCTCAGAATTGTGACTTTATTCTCAGAATTCTGACTTTAATCTCAGAATCTCAGAATTGTGATTTTTTTTCTCAGAATTCTGACTTTAATCTCAGAACTCAAATACATTTTTCACATGTGGCCCTAATGCTCTTCTGTATTATTAAGTCTACACTAGGGTGACCAGTCCCGAAATTGGAACGTTTGTCCCGCGTCTCGCACGTCATAAGGAGTGTCCTGCATTTCAATGATTAGGCCTATTTTTTTTTTTTTTTTTTAGTGAACAACATACTTATATATTTAACTGTACATTTTCTAGTCGCTACTAGTCAGAAACTGGTCTGTTTATCCCTCCTATTCTTGCATAAAATGTGATTTTCAACCAAACTATTAGCCTGTTATATTTAATTCATTATATTTATGGGATTGAATAGGTCCTAGTGTCGTTAAAATAAACATTTCATAAAGCCTACCAATTATTTAAAGCAGGTTAATATCCAACGCCACTGCAAATAGGCATTCCGTCTAATATTAAATCAATATTTACAAAGCCTAATAATAGTTATTTCTCTCTTTCCCACGTGTCCCGCATTGTCCCGCAAAATCACGTCTGCTGTCCTGCAACAGAACAATTAAGAGGTGGTCACCCTAGTCTACACTATAGTTGTTTATATTGAGATTTAACATGGGTGAGGAACTATGGGTTTTTTGTTAACCAGAAATTAATTCATGGTTAACAAAAACTCCACAATTAACAATGGTGATTATTTATTATTTTCTGTCAAAAATCATGGGTCATGGGTCAAATTATCCATACAAAAATTATTGATTGCTGCTTGAGCAAATCACTTTTAAGTTTTGCGGGGAAATGCATTCCCTAGAGTGTGCACATATAGTCAAGTCATATTTACTGTTGCACAGCTACATTTGTATCTCTGTTAGAGTCAGTCAGCTTCCTTCACAACAAATAGAGAATAAAACAGAACCAGCCAACAGGGCAGGTGGCAGTGCTGACCGCTGTGCCTCTGCGTAGACTCGGTCAGACGGTCCGCCGAAGATGAAATCATCTCTGGTTACCCAGTGGATGCTAACTGAAGGCCTCCCCACACACGGCACAAACACCTGGCACCGCTTACTGAAACTGGAGCCTACACACACACAAACAGGCATGCAGATAGTTACACACACAGATATACGTGTTCCCATACACAGGCGCACACACGAACGCGCACACATGCATGCGCACCGGGCAAATACATGACAAAGAGAAAGAGGAATACCCCCTTTCTGGGTTGTGTCTAAATCTGATGTAGCTGCATTATATTTATACTTGGTCTTAAAATGCGGCTCCAGTATTTTATGGCTCCAAATTGTATGTGAACGCGTCATCTCTGCAATGAAAATGTAAAGTTTATAGATATTTTGCTCAAGGACACTTCAGTATAGCAGATGCCAGCCAACACAGGGGCTTGAAGACAAATCCTCTGGTTGAGTAACGGTTTCTCTAAAAACTACGACACCCTCCTGCCACAGGTAAAGACCTCAAATGTAAAAGTAAACCTCAACAATAAACTATTATATTGCAAAATACAAAATTTCTAAGAATAACATGTTATAGATGGAGACTCACCCATCTCTGCCTTGATGATTTCATTGGACGGCTCGTGAACTTGTGGAGTCAGAACGTAGTCCTCTGAAAAGACAGTGACCATGAGCGACACACTGTGGTAACCATGACAACAACAGTTTTTGCTCGTATCACTTTTCTTTCATATTGTTTTTTCTTGAGCTTGTCAAACGTCTCCAGTATAACAAAATGATACCAAAGAGTTTGTAGGTTTGTGAAAATTCAAACAGTTATCCCTCGCTGCCACTTGGGGCCGCCAAAGTGCAAAGTTGCCTTGAGTAGTTTTAATTTATCACTATTACTATTGATTATTGTAATTGAAAAAAACTTTCTTCTTTCTCTCCTTAGCTCTTATTTCCTTCCCCAGCACCGCTCTATCACAGTGGTTCTCAAACTTTTTGACTCGTGAACCCTTAAAACGAAGCGATGCCAACTCACTATAAAATATATTTTAATATCTGTTGTCTCGGTGCTGTGACCTCTGACCTTTTCCCTCCTCACTATTGGTTCCTGTATTGTTGGTAATCTAGAAAATGAAAGCTGAATCTACTCTTGCACTCACTGCATGTTTCTGTGGATAACAGAAACAGCTAAATGCCTCAAGTGTGAAATCGGAAATGTTTGTGTGCCTTCATATCGTTAGGATTGATTTGATGTACTCCTACAGTGTGTGACTCCGTTCTGACCTTTGACCCCTGCGTCGATGGTCTCGGAGACAGAGCCCGTGACCCCGCCCAGGGTGAAGTTGAGCATGCACGTGTAGGAGCCGTTGTCCAGAGGCGTCACCCCGTCCAGCTTCAGTTTGCCGTTGGCCCAGTAGGTGAACTTGCCACTTCCGTCCTCTATGGGTTCACAGCCCTGAAGAGTGAAGAAAGGGTCAAAGTTCAAGAGGTAATCTGGCTTTTTATAATGATGGTGACTAGAGGGAAAATTCAGGATTGTTAGAGAATCCATCAAATGACAATATAGAAGCAGATAGAAACCAGTTCAAATCCCAGTTTGGCTGCTGGTTGGATTTATGCAAAGGAAGTGAATGAAAAACATTCTCACTTCCCTCGGCAACTACTTTCAAGGTGCTATTAAAGCAATAATCTGCTAAATTTACATATAAATAAATGTCAGTTCTGCTCCTCCTTGCTCTAACTCAACAGTGACCCAACAGTTCATGAAGCTTCTCCACTGTCTGTTCTAAACAGCCGGTGTCTGGTCGCTCTTTCCTGGGAAAAATCCTCTGCCACACAGGAAGTGATGCGTTTTACATTTCCGGTTTGTTTGGAATCAACAGAAGAAGAAGAACTGGGTAGTTAGCATGAGAAGTGATAGCCGCCATGACTGAACAGACAGAGAAAAGAGAAACTCAAACTGCATCGACAGAAAATGCAAGCTCCGCCCACACTGTTTGATTGACAGGTGATCTGTGGGAAGTGCAGTGCAGAAACACCACAGTGAGGCTGAGGGACAAAGATGGAGACTAAATAAAAACAACAGGATTATCACTTTAAGCACAGAATAAACGACATAAATGACTGTACGTTGTATGTCAGTACTCAACAACGCTTTCCTGTAACTCACCTTGTACCACTTGAGGGAGAAAGGGACAGAGTAGTTGTCCAGTTTCCTTAAGTAGTCCTTCAGCGGGCAGGACAGAGCGTCGGTCACTCCGTTCGTCAGCATCTGAATAGCTTTCCTCGGCCGGCTGCACTCTCCGGCCAGCGGCTCGTCCACCACCAGCATGGTGGCCTGTCTGTAGCACCGAGAGGCAGTCCTGGTCAAGATAGAGGAGGAAATGGTCAGTGTTTTCATTCAATAATCCCTTAAAGGTCCCATATTCTCCACTTTCCAGAGTTTTATTTTGTGTCTTGAGGTCCATTCAAAGCTGTGTGTGTGGTGTCATGAACCAAAAACACTCTCAATCCATTTTTACACCTTTATTTTCCAACATCCCTCTGAGCCTTACCAAGAACAGGCTGTTTCTGTCGCCGTGTCTTTAAGGCTCATTGTTCCCCTTCTTAAGCTTAACAGATAGATAAACTCCTTCCAGCAGCTGTAGTGTTGACAGTTGATTTATTAGCACCAGTTCGTCTATACAGTACTAGAAACAGAGTAAAACTGAAACAAAGAAGCAAACAAGCTATAAGTATAAATATGCTGAACACAAAGCTTAATTCTCACTAGCTGAACAACATGTATTTACGTGAGGTATAATATTGTTACAAACCCTGAAATATGCTACCATATACAAATCATATCCCTTAGCATAGCAAAATCAGTTACACAGAACCGATAAACATACAGTTGTCATGACAACACGTAAATACCCCGTAAACGATCGTCCATATAAATATCATCTAAATCAAAGGGTAAGTAGGTTATGAATTATTTTACTTACAGACAATGCTTCTACAAACTAACTGCAAGAGGGAAGAAGTCCGCCGCTCTACAGAATAACTGTCACCGTTTCCATGCCAACAAGATACTTCTTTCATTTGTAGGATATTTCAACCGAAACCACATTCTGGATGTTTAGCGATCTCGAGGTGCCTTCAAGTACCGTCGGAAATATGATAATTACAACTTAAACACCCATAAACAAACTCAGCCTAACTACAGGGGCCAGAATACTCATTAATATTAACGACCCCTCTGTTCCGATTGGCTAACCGTTTCAAGAGTGAAACGTGAGACGCCGCGGCCCGGCGGCTACAGGTAGGGAAAACTCTCCGGTAATAAACGATGACGACCGCTCGACCGCTTTGAAAAAAACACTTTGTTAGTCTATTATTTCTTACAGAAATGATAATGAGCGAACCTTTGTGACGCCACAAAGTTACGGAAGTCCAAACGGCTCGTTTAGAGGCTCGCTTTTCTAATATGGATTGTGTGGATTTAGTTTTGATACTTTCACCATGTTTAGATAGACCATCCAACTCCTTTATCATCACAGAGGCAAGGGGAGTCCTGCTTTACACCATATGGGACCTTTAATAGTTATTTATGTATGTTTAAAGCTGCACTGGGTGGCCCCAAATGGCACTGAGAGGAAACTGTTTCTTCAACACCCAGAAATCCTGTGCGGTGAGGTCAGTGAACGCCACACAGCAGCTCATGTTTACCAAGCAGCCAGTCTGTGATGCTTTCTACCAAAGAAACCAAAGAGACGAGAGAGGAAAAGATCTAGCGTTGGTGAGTCCAGCTTTCTCTGCTGCTGTTTAGGAGACAGTTTGGATTTCACTCTGAAGTTTGGATTCGTCACGTTAAGTGGACGGAGAAGTGACCAAACCTGATACCAGAATGTTATTTGGGCAAATATGGCAAATCCACAGTGTCTCAATTAGTGAGAATGGGACGCTCTTCTCTGTTGCTGCCAGACTTTGTGATTTAACCTGATGAGACGACTGTATTTTTACATAAAAACCTTATTAAGAGCAGCTTGAATTTTAACAGGTTTTGTTTTGTCTATAAGGATAATGCACATGAATCGACACACTGCTAATGTGCCACTGCAAGACTACTTACTGACGCTAAATTCAGTTCAATTCAACAAAAAAGGAAGAGCACATGCACTAGAGGCTTCGTCACTACGTGTGAATTATAGAACAATTCATAATTAGAGAAAAATAGTACATAGTAATTAATAAAGATGGGTCTCAGCTGGTTCAGTGTTGTGTCTATTAATGTATAACGTTAAACTCACAAAGGATGAGTACAGTATACAGTAAATAAATAATTCTATTTCAAAATAATATATAAACATTTTGGAGGAAAACAAACACCTGAGGTTCATCTTTCCCATCTGGGATTCTTCAACCTCTCCTACACAATTCTTGCTTTATTGTGTATTTTCACTGTTGATTTTAATATGTGCTAATAATAAAACAAACAAAACAAAACAATCTTTCAATGTCTTTAAAATATAAAAGATCTATTCTGTAAAGTGTTTTCACTTCGTCAACCAAGGACTTGAGTTACCTACTATACTTAAAAAAAGTATAAAAATAAATAAAAGTAAATAAAAGCTACATAATGTGTTTTTGTAAGAGTGGTTGTCTTTTTTACTTTCTAATGGTTGATATCTCATTTTGGAACAACACTCTTCCCATTGACACACACACACACACACACACACCGGACACACTGTCCAGTTTGTGACTGTACCTCAGGATGGCCACATATTCCCCAGCGTCCTCCAGCTGCACCTTGAGGACCCAGAGCGTCTCTCCCCACAGCAGGAAGCGTCCCGGCCGGTCGCTCAGCTCCCGGCCCGTCCGCGGGTCGTACCAGGAGATGTTGTACGGCTCGGCGGTGAAGTCGAAGACGTCCGGAGACACCAGCGTGCTGTTCAGCATGACCGCGTCCCCGGGCACCGAGAACACCCGCTCAAACTGCAGACGGTAGTCGGTGCAGTTCCCTGCTCAGAGAGGAGGAGACGTTTTTCAGCTTCATTTGATATTTCATCATTTAATCTTATTAAATGAGGTCTGTGGTCTAATGCAGATCCATTTGGAGGGGGGGGGGTCCTTGATTGAATTCTTACTCTAGACCAGTGGCTCTCAACCTTTCTGGCTCATGACCCCCCCCCCCCCACCCCACCCCCCCCCCCCTCCCAACTTACAGACTGCTTCTCAGTCCAAAGAAGATATAATAAAATTTCCATTTTCAGGTTGTTTCATTTGATTTATTATCAAAGGCCAAGAGGCTGAAAACTATTCAGTATTTCACAAGAAAAAAGCAAAAGTTAGAGAAAAATCTGAAAAATTAGACATGATAATAGATTTGTATAGTTGAAACAGGTTTTTTCCCATCCCCAAAATCATCTCCGTG
Organism: Centroberyx gerrardi; assembly: GCF_048128805.1. Taxonomy (NCBI): domain Eukaryota; kingdom Metazoa; phylum Chordata; class Actinopteri; order Beryciformes; family Berycidae; genus Centroberyx; species Centroberyx gerrardi. The sequence continues at coordinate 3,720,833 of NC_136006.1, read as the reverse complement.
ACCCCCTGAGGGGTCCCAACCCAAGGCTGAGAACCCCTGCCCCTAGACCACCATAGCATTGAACTCCTGTGGGAACCAAAGGAGCTTCTCACTGTGGCCAAAAAAAACAAAAAACTTCAGGTTTTGAATAACCTTTACAGAGACAGCAGCCATGCAGGTAACCATGGCAACCTACTGCATCTTAAAGAGGGATGCTGTCTCTGATTTTACCCAGAAATAGAATTGAATAGAAATCATGAGCTCACATCCATCAGAAGACAAAAAAAACAGACAAAAAACTGCAGTTACACCAGCGACCACCAGATGGCAGCAAGGAGCTTTACAGACACTCAATAGAGTCTGACTCACACTTGGCAAAAACAATAAATATTATATAATGCTAAAACTAATAAAAAAAAAAAAGTTTAAAAAAATGACAAAAAAATAAATAAAATAAAATAAAATAATAAAATAAAACAAAATGAAATAAAATGATATAATAACATAAATAAAATAAAAAGAAAATGAAAAAAATAATAAAATAATGAAATAAAAATAAAATGTGATTAAATAAAATAAAATAAAATAAAATTAAATTAAATTAAATGTGTAAACTTGCACTGTCGGAGGCTTTCTACGTATCAAGATCACACGCACCACAGTCACTATTCTCTTAATGCTTGTTTCCAATCTATATTTATTCAGCTCAGGTTAAAACAGCTCTGCAGCTTTGTTCCTGTTCCTGTGAGTTGTCTCACCCTGCAGCGCCGACGAACCTCCAAACAGCCTGAGGACCAACAGGAAGCCTGCCAACGCTGGACTCAGGCCCATGACTGGAAAAAAACACACACACACACACACAGACACACAGCGGCTGAATGAACTGATACAACAACACAACACACACACACACAGACAGTGACATCTGAAGTCATGACAAGCAGCTGACAGATAGGCTATTTATAACCTTTATCCCTTTGTCCCTTTATCCGGACACAAAGGTATCATGGAAAAAATTTAATCAACATACAAAAACAGTTTTCTCTCGTTCATACAACTATTTATCTCTCTCTCTCTCTCTCTCTCTCACACACACAATTCATTTCAATTAAATTAAATTCTGCTTTATTTGCATGAATAAATCTCTCTCTCTATATCTGTCTCCCTCCCTCCCTCTCTCTCTTTCTTTCTGTTTCTCCCTCTCTGTCTCTCTCCCTCTTTCTCTCTCTCTCTCTTTCTCTCCTTCCCTCTCCCCCCTCCCTTCCCTCTCTCGCTCTCAATACAGTTCAACTCTGCTTTATTTTCATGAATCTCTCTCTCTCTCACTTTCTTTCTGTCTGTCTGTCTCCCACCCTTTCTCTCCACCTCTCTCTTTCTCTCTCTCTCCCTCCCTCTCCCTCTCACCTCTTTCTCTCTCTGTCCCTCTCTCTGCCTGTCTTTCTGTTTTTCTCCCTCCCTCCCTCCCTCCCTCCCTCTCTCTCTCTCTCAGACAGAGTTGAGGATGACGAACTCCCCCATGCCTCAGGAGTGATAAACAAACCGCTGCGTAACGCTGCAGAACTGGAGCGAGGCCCGGCATTCCTGAACGCCGCCTCACTCCCTGTTCTCTGTGCTCAGGACTGACGGGAAAATCTGTGAATGAGCGTTATGAGTCCGGAGGGAAAGTGAAGCGAGGGAGACGCACTTCCCTCTGAGCCGCTCTAGGTGTGAAAATGTCACATCGACCGGTTTCTAAAAATTCCAAAACATGTGTCATTTTGAAAAATTCCCTCCTGACAAAACAACTACTGGATATTCTTGGAGAAAAAAGTGAGTGTGCCATTTAAATAACATGCTGTTTGAACCTGAGACAGCAGAGACACAAGCGGGCAGGAATGACTTTTGGGACGGACTTTACTTTCTATTTTTCATATTATTATTATTATTATCGCTACTTTTATTATCTCATTTTTTTTTGCTTTGGCAACAGATACTGAAGTATTTAATGCCAATAAAGCTCATTTGAATCTCTCTCAAACTTCTACAACTACAACTCTGTCATTTCAATTCAATAACTTTATTGTCATGACTGTTCATCAGAAACAATACTGCCAAAACAGAACAGAAAATTTACGTTTTCAAAAAGCAACAAACAGCAGTTTACACGAGGTGATCCATTATTTAGTATAAAAACATGAACCATACAGTAACACAAAATCACCACTTTCATCTAATGGAAAGCAAGGTTAAAGCAATATTCCACTTAGTTTTAACATGGGGGTTATTATGAAAAGTAGAATATAATCTCCTCACCAGGATCAGATGCAGCTGGACCAGTTTGTAGCGTTCAGATTTTTACTTCCCATTCATTTGAATGGAAACTGCCATTGAACACGTTGGTGAACAGATTCAACCACAGATCCTGCTTTAAGATAACGAAGCAGTCCTGGGTCCGTCCTCATTTAGCATTTCTATTCTTGGTTTACACTAAAATTAGTATTTAAAAATAAAAGTAGATCCGGTCTCCCAAACTGGAACTATCTCTCCTAAATGGTATCCCTCCGCTGTGTTCTCTTCTCTCTATCAATAAAAATGCTGTTTCGTTGGACCAACGTGTTCAGTGTCAGTTTGGTAACGTTTTATTTTCCGGGTCCACAGTTCCCTAATAATTAGGAACTGTTAATTTCTCTGGAAGTTTCCTGGAAAGCAGCAGGAAGTGAAGCAGCAGCTCTGTAGAAACTGTCTCAGTCTGGAGAGTCGATCAGATACTGAACATTTCTACAAGAGTTTCCTGGAAAGAACCAAAAACTATAAACTATTTACTGGAAAAAAATAATAGACAGAGGTCAATTATCAGAAGTCATTATTCATATAATTATATAATATAGTTATTTGTTGAATTCTTAATTAATTTAAGTTAATTTCTAATTTTCTATATAACTACTACATCATTTCATGGTTCTGTCTTGGAAACAACAGAAGAAGTTGGAGGAACTTACCAACTACCATTCAACTCTTTCTCTATTTTCCTTGTAATTAGAACATAATTTCATAAAACCTACCTAAGAAATTAACAGTTCCTTTCTAGGTAAATTATTAGGAAATTGCAGACCTGGAAAATAAAGCGTTACCGTAAATTTCCATTAAAAAATGAATGGGAAGTAAAAATCTGAACGCTACAAACTGGTCCAGCTGCATCTGATCTGATCTTGGTGAGTAGATTATATTCTGCTTTTCATAATCACCCCCATGTTAAAACTCAGTGGAATATTGCTTTAAGAGCATGTTGTTATAGAAGTCAGTCCTCTAAAGAAAAACCTCTAAAGGCATATCAGACATTGTAGTAGCCAGTGTGTGTGTGTGTGTGTGTGTGTGTGTGTGTGTGTGTGTGTGTGTTTTGGTTAATCACTGCCCTCAGGTTGTAGTATTTCTCGTGGGCGGCTGTGGTTCGCTCACCTAGACGTATTCTCAGTTTTTAAACTCCTGAATGCAGCAGTATTCTTCTGTGACCTCTGACCTTTGGCCTCGTTACTATTGGTTGCTTCTAATGTTGGTGATTTAGGAATTGAAGCTGATTTTTACTGTAAGTCAGTCTGGATCAGAGCGACGGCTAAATGCCTGAAGTGTACTGAAGTGTACAAGTACTGACGCAAAATGTCAGCAATGATATTATTCATTATCAGTCATGTCTGGGCACTGGGTTTCGACCGATATTGTTTTTGAAGGCCGATACCAATATCAATATATTTGCTATGAAGTTGCTGATAGCCGAAATTAAATATCTTTATATTTGACCATTTTCATACCAAAATAAATACAAGTATTCAGTGTTTCTCCCAGACTTTTCTTCTTCTCTGGGTTGAAAAGCCTCTGAAGCAGCATTCAGACCATCATGGGACACTAAAACTCTCCACTGAAACCCAGACTGATGCACATTTTAAGTGGGTTAGCAAAAAACCTAACTGAACAATTAAATTAATAAAATGTGCAAAGAAAACAACATGTCATGTCATATTTCCCAGACTGTTTTTCTTTATCTGTGGTCAGGGAGGAACCTCAATACTGACTGGATGATATCTGATATTTAATGAAACTCCAAAATATCAGCCTGATATATCGGTCTAACCCTAATGTCTAACCCCTCGGTTATATATATATCGGTCTAACCCCATAACCACAGAAGCGTATATCCAGTCATGGGGATGAACGATTATTAAAGCATGAGGTCAAAGCTGGAAACGAAACAGATGTTTGACTGACTCAGAGAAACAGGAATCTTTCTCTTTCAGAGTCGACTAGTCAGTGTGACGTTAAACAGAACAACTCATCCTGTCGAGGTAAACAGTGACCACACCTATGACCTGTCTCCATCAGTCACGTCATATCATATCGGTGTTTAATACGAGCGGGAGTCACTTCACTGATAACTGATCGCAAATACAAACATTATGCATCATGTTCTCTGGCCTGGAAACAGGTCAGCGGTCACTGCAGATCCAGAAACAAAAAGCAGACGTGTCGATCCTCTGCTGACGTTCCCAAACTGAACCAGGTTTTCATGTCAAGGTGGTTTGACGCATCACTTGACCTCATTAATTGCATGTTAGACCATTGAAAAATACTGGTGTCATTCAAAAACACATCAGTCTGACGCTTCCAGCCCAGTTTACCTTGACAGTTGTTATCAGATGGTTGCTGTATGTTTTATGAGGTTGGAAACGGTTTGTTATGTTAGTAAAGTTTCGAAAGACTGAAGTGAAACAGACGTGTGTGTTATGAGTCATGATGGATTATGAACAGGGATAGACCAATGTATTGGTTTGTGAAATATCTGGCCTGATATCTCCCTGATATCTCCCTGATCACAGATTGGCAGGAAAACCCGGGGGGGCGGGGGGGTGTCCCTTAAAAAACTTCCTTAAACCCTTAAAAAAATCCCATTTGTCTGCATTTCGAATGGAGATCAATGGAGCGTTTTAGTGTCCCATGATGGTCTAAATGTTGTTTCAGAGGCTTTTCCACCCTGACAAGAAGAAAATCTGGGGAGGAACATGTTGGCTATTCAACACAAAAATATCAGTATTTGGCTATCAAAACTCCTTATCAGTTAAACCCTGATTAGAAAAGCTGCAAAAAGCCATTTTCTACCCAAAAGTCATATTCTTCCAGGATCGATGCGAATACAGCAGAACATACTGTACGTGACATGCAGTAAAACACACATGGTCAAATACATTCTTCATTGGGTTTAAGTAAAGAGAACGAGGCTGTGATATGAAGTGTGAGTTTTGTGTTTTACCACAATCAGATAGAGGAGCGCTGAGCAGCTAGAGCGTGACAGATCTAATCTAACCGCATCACTTCTCCTTTCACCTCGTTCATTCACAGAGCCAAAACAAATATCCTCCAGTCAGCTCTACTGTCCTCCATCACACACCACACACCCACACGTCAGCTCAGCTCAGGAGCAGCGTGAAGCGCTTCGAGTCACGTCTGACTGGATCACAGCAATGCAACCAGACTCAGAAAATAGTGGGACTTGCAGGACGGCTCCATCTAGTTGTATGCATATTTACAATTCACAATTTACAATTTCCCATTTGGCAGACCCTTTCATTCAAAGCGACGTACACATGAGATTTTAATACAACACAAGCAAGGATCTAGTCTTGAGAGAACAACGACAGTAAGTGCCATAAATCTAAGTTCTGGATAGAGGCAGATAAAGAGTTTTTTCTTTTTTTTGGATTACACAGTCCATCAGGTGAGAATGTGTCCGCTAAAGAGCTGGGTCTTTAGCCTTTTCTTAAAGATTGAGAGGGACTCTGCGGATCGAATGGAGTTTGGTAACTCGTTCCACCACCGAGGAACCACAGAAGAAGAGTCCGGCTAGAGACTTAGGGCCTTGTTGTGGTGGCAGCACCAGGCGCCGCTCCTTAGCAGAGCGTAGTGGGCGGGAGGGAGCGTAGTCCTGAATGAGGGAGTTCAGGTCGGTCGGAGCCGTTTTGGTTGCGGCTTTGTAGGCGAGCATCAAGGACTTGAACTTGATGCGGGCAGCGACTGGGAGCCAGTGGAGGGATATGAACAGTGGAGTGACGTGTGCTGTTTTGGGCCGGTTGAAGACCAGACGCGACGCCGCGTTCTGGATCATCTGCAGAGATTTGAGCGTACATGCCGGGAGCCCTGCCAGTAAGGAGTTGCAGTAGTCAAGGCGTGATATTACAAGCGCCTGTACTAGGAGTTGTGCTGCATGTTCAGACAGGTAGGGTCTGATCTTCCTGATGTTGTACAGGGCAAATCGGCATGCCGGAGCAACAAAAGCCACATGCTTCTTAAAGGTTAGTTGGTCATCAATCATGACACCCAAGTTTCTGGCAGACTTTGCGGGAATGAGCTGAGATGATTCAAGCTGGATACTGATCTGTTGTTGTACAGAGGGACTGGCTGGGATGACAAGGAGCTCAGTCTTTGTTAAGCTGAAGGTGGAGTTCCTTCGTCCATGCCGAGATATCGGCGAGGCTTGCCGATATCCGAGCCGAGACCGTGGGGTCGTCTGGCGGGAACGATAGGAGGAGCTGGGTGTCGTCAGCATATGAATGGTATGAGAAGCCATGTGAGCGGATGACTGCACCAAGTGAGGTGGTGTATATTGAAAAGAGAAGGGGTCCAAGCACTGACCCTTGAGGTTCCCCTGTGGACAAGCAGTGGGATTTAGACACTTCCCCTCTCCAAGACACTCTGAAGATATATGTTAACTATGTCAACTTTGTTCGAGTCCCAAGTCAGTCTCAAGTCTTGAGGCACAAGTCTCAAGTCACGTCTGAAGTCTAAATGTAGATTATCAAGTCAAGTCCATGTCATTAATGTCAAGTCTCAAGTCTAAATGTAGAACAGCAAGTCAAGTCAGAACAAATCAAGAGTCTAGTATCAATTTAATATCTTAAAGAAAACTAAATATCTAGGACTTTTCAATGCAATATGGTTTTAATAGGATAAAAACTTGGTAAGAGCATCATGAGTTTGATTTCTAGAATCAGTTTCAACTTCAATAAATTCAATCATTCCATACAAATTCAGAAAACAGAATTTAAATTCAGTCGTCCGCTGGAACAAATCTCATCACTTTCAATCTAAGTCATTTACACAAACACAAGATCTCAAGTCAAGACTTTAGAAACCTTTTCAAGTCATCAAAGTACAAGTCAGAGTCAAGTCCCAAGTCACCAGAACCCAAGTCAAGTCAAGTCTCAAGTCTTCTCTTCATGCATCAAGTCAAGTCTCAAGCAATTAAAACTGTGACTCGAGTCCAAGTCATGTGACTCGAGTCCCCACCTCTGATATTTGTGTATTTACATGCTCTTATTTTGTTACTATTTAATCTCTCTTTCTTGTCTGTAAAGCACTTTGACTTGCCCTGGTATGAACTGTGCTATATAAATAAAATTTGACTTGACAATCTGTAAGATAGTTCAATTTACAGCGTTTTGATGGCATCTTGCCTCTGTAGCTCGATGTATTTTTGGTTGAAACAGGATGTTGTTTGGGGACGTAACACAGGGAGGGACTGTTCGAATGTTTCAAAAGAGTCAAGTTTATTTATAAAGTCTTTCATCACAGTCAAAGGGCTTCACAACGCCCACATTAAGAAACAATAAAAGAGGAAAAACTCCCACAGGTTGTGAACTGGGTTTGAGACTGAACTGCAGATTCTCCAGATTCTGGTTTAAAGCAAACAGGGTTTTCACCGTCACACCATGCTGACAGTTGTGAAGCTGCATGTTTTATATGATGTGGGGGGAAAAAATCTGTGATATTATTGGCTGAAATTTTTATGTACGCCTACTGGTGCACCATGAAGTAATGAGCAAAAATACACGGTTTTCAAGGCAGTAAAAGTAATGGGATATTAAAAATGTGGGAAAAAACCTGGTAATTTTTTGGGGGGCATTTTTGCAGGTGTATATTGTTATATGGAGAATTAGCAAACAAAGTGAAAAAGTCATTTTTCATTTCACTGTGACTTCATTCTGGTGATACAGCACAATTTATCAATTCATTTATTTCTTCAGCTATGTTTTCTGTAAGTTAATTCTTCATTTAAAGGCAGTAATGTCTCCCAGAGTTTCTCTACCATTGAATAGGTGTGGTGTCTCTCTGCCTTAAAGAGCTGCTGACACTAACAGAATCTCCTCAGTCTGGGTTTCAGTGGAGAGTTTTAGTGTCCCATGATGGTCTGAATGCTGCTTCAGAGGCTTTTCCACCCTGACAAGAGGAAAACTCTGGGGAGAAACTCTGAATACTTGGAATATTTTGCAATAAAAAAGGTCAAATTTAAAGATATCGGTACAAAATCAGCAACTTCAGACTAAAAATATCGGTATCAGCCTTCAATAAGCCCATTCTGGTCTCTGCACAGCGTCTCTTTGTGTTCTCAGTGATGTGAAAAAACAACAGCGGTCTTTGCAAAAAAAGCAGTAGCAGCCAAATGCGGTACAGTGTGAGTTCACGGGAGCAGAGTGCATACAACAGGAAAAAGATGTGAACCGCAGCATCTGCACCTCTCCAGCCCACAACAGGAAGAGCTTCTGCTGAAAAGAGGCAGATGGAAAGAGTGATAGAAAGAGCGGAGCTGGTGGTTCAGCAGGCTGAAGGGCAAACGATCTTTCCTGAGGTGCTGTGGGTTTCTTTCTGGTCACTCTCTACTTCAGGCTGACGGTTAAACTGACTGATCAAAGATAGAAAGAGTGCATGTAGAGTGATTGGCAGTGGAAAATGAAGAGTAGCCGATAGAAAGAACCGCTTGCACTTTGTTTCAAACTGTTTTAGGATGGATTTTCTTTTAAAGGTCCCGTATTAAAACAGGATTCCCCTTGCCTCTGTTTCCTCTCAGTGCCATTTGGGGCCGCCCAGTGCAGCTTTAAACATACATAAATAACTATTAAAGGTCCCATATGGTGTAAAGCAGGACTCCCCTTGCCTCTGTGATGATAAAGGAGTTGGATGTGTATCTAAACATGGTGAAAGTATCAAAACTAAATCCACACAATCCATATTAGAAAAGCGAGCCTCTAAACGAGCCGTTTGGACTTCCGTAACTTTGTGGCGTCACAAAGGTTCGCTCATTATCATTTCTGTAAGAAATAATAGACTAACAAAGTGTTTTTTTCAAAGCGGTCGAGCGGTCGTCATCGTTTATTACCGGAGAGTTTTCCCTACCTGTAGCCGCCGGGCCGCGGCGTCTCACGTTTCACTCTCGAAACGGTTAGCCAATCGGAACAGAGGGGTCGTTAATATTAATGAGCCTTAAAGACACGGCGACAGAAACGGCCTGTTCTTGGTAAGGCTCAGAGAGATGCTGGAAAATGAACGTGGAGAAATGGATTGAGAGTGTTTTTGGTTCATGACACCACACACACAGCTTTGAATGGACCTCAAGACACAAAATAAAACACTGGAGAGTGGAGAATATGGGACCTTTAAAATGCGTCTTGTCTGCTATACATTTAGCTTTACTGTACTTTATTTTCTTACTTCTTTCCTCCACTGATGCTGTTACTGTCTTCTCTACACTGCGGCTGCTAGCCTAACCTTGTTCGCCACAACCAGCTCACTGCTGGCCACGCCCACAGGAAATGATGTGCACCCCAAAACATCCTTCAACATCATTAAAAAGATGATTCAGGCAAATGAGGGAATATATGCATAAACACTCGGGCTGATAATGTAAGATATCCTATTGATTTATTGTCATTTTAATGTGGGAAAAGTTGCATATTGCAGCTTTAAGATCAGAATAAAAGCAGCCTTCCTTCTTATCTTATCATTGCACTCATTCTACCAGCATGCAACAGATTTTATGTTAAGCGAGGCGGAGGCTGAGGAGCCGTTTGGCAGCATAGTTTTGCCCTGGGACAAGCCCGGGCACGCAGAGGAGCGTGGGAAGTGGCAGGTCATGGTATGAGCAGACGGGGGAGGAACATGCAGGAGGCGGAGGTGAAGGGAACCGACGATTCAGCGGAGGAGAGAAACGTCTCGCAAGTGTTTTCCCTCGCTGCCGGAGACTGTGCTTGGAGGAGAGAGAGAGAGAGAGAGAGAGAGAGAGAGAGAGAGAGAGAGAGGTGTCGGTGGTTGGCTGTGAAACGGGTTTAGCAGTGATTTTTCCTTTTGTTTACGCTGATTAGACTGATAACACATGCAACACCTTGCTTTATTCACATATTATCACAACCCACTGATGACTGGTAACACGCTCTGTGGTTGCGTGCCTTGCTCAAGGGCAAAGCAGTGGAAATTGTTGAGGAGGAGCGGAGGGTTTTTCCCCTGCCAAGGTTTTCCCAGTTAGTCTGGAGTGCTGAAGTTTTTATTTTTTAGGCACATCTGTTTCTTTAACCTTTAGACTGCCAACACCGAGCTTGTCGCTGGAAAATAAGATTCACACAACGGTGTTTGACATCAATAAATCATTAACGGGACTTACGGGAAATGTAGTCTTAATGTGGAGAAACACTAGGACTAACAGTACTACTGGTGTGACGTAGAGGAGACCAATCATCTCCAACATGCATTTGTTTACAGTCATTAATCACCATTAATTTAACAATGATATACTGATGTTTAAAATGATAAACATAGCACCTTTAAGCATGCATTGTTTTTTTGTTTTTTTTTCTCATGATAAACATTGGGGTTGTGAATCTAAATCCGAGGAAGTGAAAAAAAAAAAAATGCGTGCATTGCAGAAAACAGACAGCAGTTGTTGGGAAATGCGCCTTACAAACGGAACAAACTTGTGCAATGTTTGATTTCACTACAACAAACTGCCAGAGACGGACAAGTGTGCATTTATGTCTGTTTGCGCTCAGTTTACGGTAATTGGGTGTGTTGGCCTAAAAATCTGCTCAGCCACATGAACCTTGTCCATCTGGTTGTGGGGCTGCAGTTGCGAAATCGTGTCAAGAAAACAGATCACAGGTCCAAGGCCAGTCTGACTGCATGAACAACATATAGAGCAGCTCAAGACCATATAAACAGCCAGTCAGAGTTTTTACTGTTAACTGCCTGTAATATTGATCTAGGAGATACACACTACCAGTCATTAGTCTGGACCCACCTGACTGAATGTTCTATGTTTTTCATTCTCTTAAAGCCATTTTGATCTAAAGGCTTCTGCTTAAATGCTTGAAATGTGTTTCTTAGTCAAATATAAATAGTGAAGTTGATCCTATGTATGAATTTCTCTCCAAAGCCTTTGCCTTTCCATCAAGGCAAAGGGCGGTTGCTTTAAAGAATCTAAAATATAAGATAGTTTTGATTTAACACTTTTTTTGGGTCACTGCATAATTCCATGTTTTGATGTCTTTACTGTTATTCTAAAATGTGGAAAATAGTAAAAATAAAGAAAATGAGAAAAATGTGGCGTGTCCACACTTTTGACTGGTAGTGTAGCTTGAATGTAATCACATGGAAAATAACCCCAACCCCAGTTTGAATATGAAACCGTATGAATATGAAACAGGGCAATGCTGAAGAAGAGCATGCCCGCCCAGCAAATCCTCATAACTAAAATAAAAAATTTTAAAAACTTCAAAAAGTTGGTGTTGAGAACGTTGCCTTTTTAAACAGAACAGCTGGGTGTGAAGGAGAGACGACATGGATTTGGTCAGACGGTGTTTCTACAGTTATTCGTCACGGTCCGCTGAGCTAAACTCTTGTTATGACTCAGTATAAACATGCAAATACCAACCGTGATTCAGTGACAAGGCTGAAAGTGGCAAGACGTGACTGTGCGCATTATGCACTTCAACCTGGTGCGCTTCCAAATACTTTACATTCACAGTTTAGACATTTAGTTGACGCTTAATCCAGAGCAATTTAGGTGCAACAGTTGAATAAATTTAAATCCCAAATTCGCAAATATTACAAGCAACAAACTGACTCAAACACTTTTCTGACTTGTCTCTCTCTCTCTCGGCTCCTATTGGATGTTGACTCGACTCTTTCCCGCCTATCTAAAATTTTTCAAAGATACGTTTTTCCTCCACATTTGTTTTCCTCCCAGCACTACAAACAAAGTAAAGGATTACGCCTGTGTATGGTGTGTAACGGTTCTCAAACTTGTATGCACTGATTAGTCAAACGTCTAAGCGTTGATTAGTTGGATGTAGAAGCTCCTGCAGACAGATCTCCAGCTCTGCTGATCCTTAAGAAACTCCTTAAGCAATATGTTTACATCAGGAAAGACCTGTAGACTATTTAATGCCTATTTTGGTCTCGATTAAGACTCGATTTGCTCTGGTCTCGGTCTTGGCTTGTTCTCGACTCCCTTTTGGACCTCGAACTCGACTGAATCTGGTCTTGGCGCTGACTTGGACTCAACTAAGGATGTTCTTGACTATACAGTCCTGGCATCCAGATAACTGATATAAAAATATTCCCACAATGATAGAGAAGTGCCAAGCAAAGGAGAAAAGAGCCTTGGAGAAAAGGTACAAAAGGTACAAGTGCCTCCAAAATGACTACGGAGTACTGAATGAAACCCGGATCCTTCATGCACATCCTCCACACAACCTGCAGTACAAGCAGCAGCTTGTCCAGGCTGCTGACACACCTGCTGACTGACGCAACTCAGCCATCACACCTACACCAGACTTTTTCAACAACAACAAGGTTTCGATCGGTGCATTTTTTTTTTTTTCCGTGTTTTGTGTTTCAGAGGTCTGTGGCAAAGTGATCGTTCGGTTTCACAGCCTGACCTGGTAACCAGCAGCTCATTTCCTTGCTGAAAGGAAATGGGTGAAAGCAGCTGTACGCTCTGAGACAAATACATCCAACCTCCCTCCTCTAAACAAGATTATTTAGCAGAAATATGATAGCCAACTGTGTGTGAAGAAAACTGAAATTAAGGATACAATTTTAGCAGGCACTGGGAAAATGAGGGGGTGGAAATACTTGGACTGATTATTTACAAGGGAGTAAAACACTGTGGGAATATTCAAATATAGATGATGTGACTCAACTCTAAGTGACTTGCTCTCAGAAACTCTTGGAAACAGCCTGTTGGTAGCGAGTGCCGTCTCTCAATTAAGACGGATGGTGAGAAGGCAAAGCAAAGCGAGCGATGTGTCCGGCGCTGACTGTGGGAGGCTGTCAAACTGCAACACTCATTTAGCTCTGAAAGTGAAAAGGGGGGATTCACCCTTCCCACCGCAGAGCACGAGAACATGACCAACATGACTGAATGTGATATTTCATAATGAAGACAATAACTGCCATAAGTGTGGAAGGGAAGAAATCAAAACCTGCTTTTTTTTTTTTTTTTACTGGTTATCGACATGTGTTTTTTATCTTGTGGTGAGATGTTTTATGAGGCTGAGAGATGGTTTTTTATCTCGCCTTTTTTTTTCCACTTTGCTTCTGGGTTTTATCATACGGAGCCCGGGAGCGGCTCGGGAGAGAAAAAAAGTTATATCGAGTCCACGATTTACTGTAACGTGCACACGTTTTAGTCCATTCGTGCGCACGAGATACAATTTGTTCCCTCGATTTCGTTAAACTGTGCAGTTTAGGAAAAAATGCAACTTAAAAGGAACCTTTTAGGTATTGCAGATAGACCTAGTAAGGATTTGGTATGTTAATATCCATTGTCTGTTTACACTGAATAAGCAAATCCCCCAAATACTGCAACATATTTAGCCACTTAACCTTCAGGCCGTGTAAACACAATCAGGTGCTGCAACACACCCAGGACAGCGCCACATTTAAACATAATCACCAATATGTGCACTGGTGAAGAGCGCATGTATTATATATCGAGAGCACGATATCACTATTTCGAGGGCACGTTTTGGCAATTTGTGCACAAATAAACCAAAACAAGGGCTCATTTTAACCAGATCGAGGGAACGAATTGTATCTCGTGCGCACGAAAAAATAAAATGAGAGCTCGAATTGCATATCGTGCGCACGTTACAGTAAATTGTGGCCACAACATAAATTATTTTTCTCCCAATGGCCACTCCCGGGCTCCGTATTATCACAGTGAAACTAAACTAAACTAAACTAGGTCACAGGTTACATCACCATGCATTAACACCATACTGTATTTAATGGAATACTTTGTCCAGCCCACAATACTGTATAAATAAACAGCAATAATATGAAGTTTGTGGAAAAAGTCTCTGATGAAAAATGCAAATCAACAAAACTTTCTGACTCTTTGAACAGATTGCAAACTACCAACCAGATGCAACCCATTGAAACACAAGACAAGCAATTACAGATGAGTGTAGAATACAATGAGTTGAACACTTGAACAGAGAAAGACTCATTATAATGCTTATGCCTAACTAACTTGGGTTCAGTTAAGGTTTTGGTCATCAAGAAAAAAACCCCAGGTAGCGATGCAGGAGTTTCAGTTTTATGCTGTCAAGGTGTTAAATGTGGTTGGTTACTTCTGGTCAGGTGACATTACCTAACCACCGCTGTTGTTCACACGCGACTGACTCACACTCACTCACAACGCTGAACAATTCAATTCCGACTTGCTGTTACACCCAAACAAATCATTCCTATCACTTCAATTTTACGTGATAAAACTATGATTAAACTACGATTTCTTGACCCTGAAAACCTTTCCTTAAGATTGGGAATCAAGTCTCCATCTCTGTTAGTTTCATAGTTATGGCTAAAAACCGCTCATCGCCTGCTGACAGACACACAGACAAACTAACAGGGGCGAAAATGAAACCTTTGGCTGAGGGAATAAATTGCTCTCTGTTGGTTTTGTATCATGACACTGCAGCCATAGACTGAATTGACAGAAAAGGAAACACAGACAACTTCTGCAAAGCTTGGAAGTAACTGCTAATGCAGATGTTTGACTGGTCAGTGGAAAGAAATTGTGCTCTATTAGTTTTGCATAGTGACACAACTATGCCATGGAGTGCTACTCGTACAGCCAGGCATTCTGGGAAGTGAACTGACCCAGACTAATGGTGGTACAATAGATGACTGTTGGAGAGGAGTGTTTACCAAAGTGCCAAAAATTTAAATGCAGTAACACTTTACTTGAAGTGCAGTGTGATAACAATAAGATAAGATAAGATAAGATAAGATAAGATTGCAAGCAGATTAAAAAGCCATTAGAAGCAGAGACAAACTTTTCTTAATCATCAGATAAACATCAGAAAATTATATTCAATTTCATTTCATGTTATTAACTATACAGTTGCCCCATAAAGTATTCAAGCCCCTCAATTTATTGCACCTTGTGTTTATTATATTATGCTCTGATTATGATTATCATGCACTCACAACATCCATATGTCTTAGGAACATCACTTCAACTTTAATTTTAGCAAGAATTGTAAAGTTTTCACCTCTTCCTCCCTGATCGTTTTCCTCTATTTATAAAATGATTTGCACAGAAATGTGCCTTTTCCTTTGTTTTGTCAGGAAAAAGGAGCAACAGCGTTACAGTCCACATGGCTTTAAAACACGTTAGACTTCATTACACATGGCAGGTATCCAAACCATGAAATCAATGCCTCCAGGACAGAGAATACACTGTAACAGGAAGTGTGCCTGTTTGTGGTGAGAGTTACAACACACTTCTCTAAAAAATAAACATCAAAACGCTGAACGGTGCGTTCCTTGAAGCTCAGATATCAGTCAATAAAGCCAGTATTACAGTTTACATTGAATAGTCCACTAATTATAAGGAGTCAGTCTTTTCACATGAGCACTTGGTTGTAAAGTGCAGAGTGAAAGCAGAATGAGGAGACTCACCTCAGAGAGAGCAGCAGAGACACCAGCACAGTGGCAGCTAGCAGAGACACTGAGGAAGGATGAGAGAGTTTGCACAGCCCAGTTGAGCTAAGAGAGGAAGCCTGACCTCTGACCCCGGCATGCAGGCCGGGGGGCCGGTGATGCAGATCAACCAGTGACTCACCAGCTCTGTCCCAGCTCCGTGGAACTGAAGCATAAACAATATCCATATAAAACAACAAAGGAAAGGAAGTCTAGGAAAAGGAAGAGTGCGTTCGGGCTGCAGTCCACTTTCACTGTTTGCCTCCCTCTCATTAAGCTACACTGTTTCATGGTGGCATGCGTGCAGAATGAATGTAAATCTGTGAACTTGAATGTATGATTTAAATGGCACTTGCCTGCTGTGTTTATGTTCTCCACTACACTGACATAAGTGTTATAAATGTCAGAGCGTTTTTTCTTTTTTTTTTGGTAACATATTCTGCACTCTCCAGTGTTTTATTTTGTGTCTTGAGCTCCATTCAAAGCTGTGTGTGTGGTGTCATGAACCAAAAACACTCTCAATCCATTTCTCCACGTTCATTTTCCAGCATCTCTCTGAGCCTTACCAAGAACAGGCCGTTTCTGTCGCCGTGTCTTTAAGGCTCATTAATATTAACGACCCCTCTGTTCCGATCGGCTAACCGTTTCAAGAGTGAAACGTGAGACGCCGCGGCCCGGCGGCTACAGGTAGGGAAAACTCTCCGGTAATAAACGATGACGACCGCTCGACCGCTTTGAAAAAAACACTTTGTTAGTCTATTATTTCTTACAGAAATGATAATGAGCGAACCTTTGTGACGCCACAAAGTTACGGAAGTCCAAACGGCTCGTTTAGAGGCTCGCTTTTCTAATATGGATTGTGTGGATTTAGTTGGCGACCGTGCGTTTTGATACTTTCACCATGTTTAGATAGACCATCCAACTCCTTTATCATCACAGAGGCAAGGGGAGTCCTGCTTTACACCATGGGACCTTTAACTGGCGTTTTCTTGTGTGTGTTTCAAACGTACAACTTATCCGTCTCAACAGAATTGAATAGACATGATTACTTTCTCTGCTGATATTGACTGGGAACTGATCATTTCATCACTGATCCATCTGATTGATTTAGTGTTTAGATAACTAGTGCAGTGCCCGTTCGCCCCGCTGCTGCACAGAGCGCTGTTCGCTTGTTTATTCAAAGTTTATTAATATTGAACGTGTCGCGTGTCCAAATTGCACCAAATCCGACACTGCACGTCCTCGGGTCCCCAGCAATACACCCGCCAAGTGTGAAGTAGAGCGGACGAACGGTTCTCGAGATATGCGAAGGACACACAGACAGAGATTCCTTGCTTTATAGTATGATGATGTCAGCTTGTAAGCTAGCTAACCATAGTATCTGGTCAGCTAACATCACTGTCTTGTTGTTAACACATCTGATTGGCACATTAGCTAACGTATCTAGTAGCAGCTAGCGTTAGCATGTTCACATTAACATCAGTGTGTTTGCTGGCTAGTTAGCTAGCTAACAGTTTGTTCAGGTTAACTGAGCTGACTCTTCTGTGTTTTGGAGTTGAGACTAAATGACTGCTGATATTTAACGTGCATCAAGTGTCATGTGACTTGTTAAGAGTGGAGTGAACCAACACGGTCAGTGAGCTGCGCTGTTTAGTGCCATCAGACAATATCTTTTGGCTCATATTACATGACTGAGTTGCTTATAAACCAAATACTTGGTGGATGTGCTGATTTATGTAGGCTACAGGTTATGTGACTATAAATACATGTGTAGGATTTACTTCCAAATGATAACTTATAGTACTCAAAAAATAATCAGTGGGGGCCAGTGAATGATGCCACGTACTGCTCATACATTTGTTACAACAATACTATGGTTCAATTTATAATCAGCCAAGCTGCTTTATAACTATATGGAGCCTACAATCCCTCAACATAGTGTATGCTAAAGTGTTAGCATAAAGCACTGGCATAAATGATCTACTGGGGACACGTGGATGATTTATCTGTTCTCATCCCTTAACAAGTAAATTGACCTATGGGCCAATCTCCCAAAACTCCCAGGTATCACACACAGATACTGTTATGAGTCAGTGCTGGAGAGGCGGGACTGCCCTCGGTCATCGACCACGATCCCCGACCAAATGTCACTTTTCAGACAGGATGCACGGCGGAAAACGTGCCCTACTTTCAAACCGCATAGCAGTAGCATGCACAGTTCAAAGAATGCACCCACTCAGCTACAGGAACTGTATTCTGTGTCAGTTTCAGCGTGGAAAACATTTTAACCACACATCTTTATTCCACAGCTCATGGAAACTTCACTGTGAAACTGTAAAAGCGTGGGGTTGGGGCAAAGCGTGCTACTGAACAGATATGAACTCCTCAATCCATTTTGATATTTCATTATGATATGAACTCGTTTGTTGATGGGGGGGGGGTTATTTTCTTTGTATAGTCAAGTTTTAAATGGGTTTGACCCTGTGAGTAGAATTGATCCGATATGGGTTTTGAGGTTGATATCAGCAACTTCAAAACCCATATCAGACGAACACTATATTGTACCAAAATTCAGTATCTTTGAATTTCACCATTTCCATGTAAAATAAAATGCAGCCATTCAGTGTTTTCCCCAGTATAACAGTATTCAGCACTGACATTTTCTTCTTGTCAGGGTGGAAAAGCCTCTGAAGCAGCATTCAGAGCATCATGGGACACTAAAACTCTCCACTGAAACCCAGACTGATGAAATCCTGTTAATGTCAGCAGCTCTTTAAGGCAAGGAGTGACCCACCACACCTATTCAGTGGTAGAGAAACTCTGGGAGACATTACCGCCTTTAAATGAAGAAGTCATTTACCAAAAACATTACTGAATACTTAAATGAATAAATAAAATACGCGAAGAAAATCATATGTCATACAATAGGTAGGCTACAGGTGCGCTTCCTCACAAAAGGCTACTTTGTAGCTGGGTGCTGGACTTCAATGACCGGAATTCAAAGTGAAAAAAGCAGCACTCCAATATTATAATGAAAAAACGTGATCTCTTTTTACCAGTTAATTTTTAGGGTATCACACCTTCATCAGAGCATCGATGCTCTTTTTGATGCACTTTTCATGTTTTTTATTTTATTTTTATATTATAATATTGGCGTGCCTGTTTTTCTGCATCTGTGGTCAGGAGGAACCTCCATCACATCAGAGGCGGAGATACTGACTGGCTGATATCTGATATTTAATAAAAGGACAATATTGGCCTGATACAGTGGCAAACAAACATATCGGTCTGTGCTTACATATCATTATTCAACCAGTGTCTTTTGGAGGAAGATTTTACTTTGTTCTCTCTGTTATATGATTTTCACAGCACTTTCTTCTACCTCATTCTTTCTTTCATGTGATTTTCACTTTGTTCTGACTTTGTACATCGTTTTTGTTTGTCATGACGCTGCTTCTTTGACGAGGTCTAACTTGAAAACGAGATTCTTCATCTCAATGGGACTGGCCTGGTTGAATAAAGGTTGCATAAATAAAACCAAATTAAAACAACGACACTAATGATGAAGAGGATGCAGAAGAATATGACGAAGATGATTATGAAGAAGATGATGATGGTTACAGTATTTCATATTTGCAGTCGTTCTCATAGCAGATCAATTTAGAGCAATTCCTCCTCAAATCTTCCTCAAAGAGCCAGGAAACATTTGAAAATGTCATGACACTTCATTTGCTCAGCAGCATTTCACACTCCTTACAGATCAGCGACAGCAGCATATAAGAAGACTGAAATCAATCTACAGGTCTTGGTTTTGCATTTGTCTGATTACAGTGAAAGTAGGCTTCAGTATCTGGTCAAAGAGATGTGACTTAACAAGGAAAAAAGCAGACATATGGATAAACAGTTTGTTTTTGGTTTTTTGCATACACTATCTTTGCATTCAGAGCTTTAAAATGGCTTCATATATAATAGAGGTCAATAAATGTTTTTTTTTTTGTTTGGATTTAAGGCTGGAGTTTCTTCTGCTTGTCTCCTGTAAAGTGTTAAATGAGCCTATGGGTTCATGGCGTTTGGTCCCAGATGTCCCTGAACAGAGTAAATAACCATGTGGAGCAGGCAGGACAGCAGGGAGGAGGGGTTACTGCGCATTACAGACAGAAACACACAGTGATGTTGGGGACTGATCGAAAGACAGCTGTAATTTGATCCCAGCTCTTAGTTACTACGGTTCAAAACACTGAAAACTCACCAGTCTGATGTTCTCGTATCCCCACAGCCTCCTCAGGTTACAAAAAAACACTGTAGAAACATCATAGTTTTCCTTCTGCTTGAAGCTCAGAAATGCAGTTCCCAGCTCTGACTTCCTCTTCTGTGGAGACTTCAGTACATGTTGCAATTTCCTTTAGCAGGGATCTTTTGAAAGCCGGCGTGTGTCCCAATATATTGAGCAATAACTGGGAGGAGAGCAGCATGGATCTGCCGTTCAGATGATTCACGTCATAAAAAGACATAAATGGGCATAAATTAATTAATTTACAGTATGATCTGTGATCTCTGTCACACCCTGTAAAGCCAAGTTAATGATTTCCAGCAGTAATTAATCCCAGTCTGTCCACAAAAGCTCTCCTCAATGCTTCTGTTTATATATCACGTCATTGGAGTCTCCATTTAATCCTCTGTCATGCTGAGACCTCTTGTGGCCGCACAGAAAGGCAACAAGAGACTACAATATTTTCCTAAGAGCTGAGCAGCTTCACTGTAACAAACAAAATCACTATAATATCCTTATAATATTCCCATAGGGACTTATAGTGTAAATGACCCTTTATGGTTTTTTTTTGTTGGTTTTTTTGTTGTATTTGTCAGCATTGCATACATTTGCATATGTATTGCTTTCTTGCAATATTATAGTTTTCATCATTTACATGAGCTTTTATTTTGAAATGTTAGAGGAAATCTTAAGTTACGTGCGCAAATCACAAAAGGAATAAGAAGGTGAGCCGGGAGAAAACCTGCCTTTTTTTGTAACTGTTGCCAAATTTATTGTTCTTGAAGTTCATCAGTGCCAGGATTAATTCGCTGCTTATAACCCATGGGAGGAGCGATGTTATAAACTTGCTAGTTTCCGTTAGCCGAGGTAGCCGAGCAAACGTACTTCACACTGAGGGGAAGTTTTGTTTGCCTGTAAAGAGTTTCTACGAAGAAGTCCATAGTCCATGTCCATACCGTGATGATTTAGCACCTCAGTTGGAGAGTGAACAAGGTATGAATGTGCTTTTTATTCTCATTACTATTTTATTTCATGGGTTGTTATTTTTGATTGAAACTAAATGACCATGCCGCCTGCTAGCATAAACGATATAGCCTTAGCCAAAATTTGCGGCCATTTATGCCTCGTTAGCTTGCACTGTAGACTTTGTTTTCCTTTTTTATATGTTGTGTTGATTTATGGTATTTTGTAATTGAACATGCACACACATAATGCATAAGAACTGAGTCAGTAAAGTAAAAGCAAGCTAATTTATGGATAGTTTGTTGTTTTCCCTGACAATGGTATGATTGTAAAGGGTTATTACACTGTTTCTTTACTCAGCTCTTACAGTTTGACATGAATTTCATCATCTTTCTGGGGATGCTACATATAGTGTGTCTGTGCTACTCAATAATGAGTCCATAGTGACCATATTGTACTTTATGGTAGTTTTACCTTCTACAGTATCACTATAAAATTCCTACAGGGACTTGCAGTGTGTTTGTGGTACTCAATAGTGAGCTTATTGTATTTTATGGTATTTTTTGTACCTGCTATTATTACTACAGGAAGGTGGTATAATCTGTCCTACTGCAGCTGATACCTTAAGGTTTTGCTGTGATGTGTACACTATCCTTCTAAAATGTAATAAGGGCAGATTTAAATGAATGTGTGAATGTGCAGCCAAGCAGATTTGCAAATGAATTGAAACATTGTTTTGACAAGATGCAAGAAAATTAATTGCATTTAAAAAATTTTTTTTTTTTTTTTTAAAAACTATAAATTGTTTCTGTCTTACTGCTAGTTTGATTGAGTTGTAGGATGGTAAAAAATCAGAATAAACATAAAATGTGTGTGCTGTATGCATGCATTTATAGATGTAGCCATTGTAGAAGCCTTTGCTGAATTGTTACTGCATCTTTGCTCTATCCACAAGAGAAATAATAAGAAGAAGAATTTGCTGTTGGGAGTTAAAAGCAATGGGCTGGTAAATAGAGTGGATTTAGAGACATTTGCCTCCATTAGCTTAGCGTTGTAACACCAAAGTCAAAATTGGTAAAATCGTCTATATATTCAAGAAATAATTTTCTGCAGTACTAATGCAGGATAGATGCATGAAGGGAGACTTATACAATGGCTGCCACTGTTCAAATGTACCAAATATACATAATTACCACCCTGCCACATACAGTATAAATCACCAATAATAAAAGTTCTTTGAGTAATGCTGAAGGCCGAGGATGAAGCAATAGAAGACAGTGGGCAGTGGGCACAGTATGTTGCTCTATCCCAGGGGAACTTTTTTTATTAAAGGTCCACTTATGAATTTTACACAAGTTCAATGGTCTGGAACAATGCCAGGAAAACGCACCAACATAAATCAACGTCCATAACTTGTCCATAACATAACTTAAACATAACTTAAAGTACACACATTCAATAGTACAGTATGGTGGCTTGAATCAGTGGAGAAATGGCTGTTTGCCTGTAACCAGCCTTGAACCTGGGCACAAAAGGTGTGATTTCCAGGCTCTGACCCAAGTGTTCATTGCTCAAACTGCTGCAGGAGGAGTTTTCCACAATGTTCATCGTGGAAAATCCAGACTCACATCGATATGTGGAACCAAACACGGTGATGGCCCGTAAGGTGGCACATAAATGGCCGCCTTCTGAAGGCGGGGAACATTTGCTGCAGTATCCATCAGAAACTGACGACGGGCGCGCGGCACATACAAACACAAACAAACACACACAAGCAGCTCCATGAAAGTAAAAATCAAGGATGGTTAACTTGTGCTCTGCAATGCGTGTCACACAAGTAAATATAGGCACGTTCAATCACACACCACGTCGGACACTAGACTATACATTTCTACATTAACTAACGTTACACTAACTTATGTCTAATGTGACACAAGGTCCGGTCCGGATTGATTTGTAGTTCGGTCCGGATCCGGGCCTTGGTCCGGAGTTTGAAAAGCCCTGCTCTAGTTGAACCCCACTACCAACTTACAAAACAGTTTTTACAATGAATTACTGTAAAAATGGGCATTGAAGGGTAAAGTTGACCACTACTACTTGGAGATGCTACTCCTCAACACCGAGTGCTGCAGAAACGACTGCCAACGCTCATCTGATACATTTGTTTATTTGTTTATTTAAAGGATCCCCATTAGCTGATGCCATGGCAATCAGCTAATCTTCCTGGGGTCCACACCTGACATACTGCACATAACACAATACATGACAAACATTAAATTACATGAATATACACTAAATTACATCAATATACATTAATATAAAAAAATGCAAAGCTTACAATGATATGAGATATACAACCCATACATCAGTAAAGATTTTTTTTTCCAGTGCAATCTGCCGGGGATAGAAGGTGCTGTTCTTCCGAGCCAGGAAGTAGTCCGTTTATATTTTGGGTTTGAAGCAGAAGTAGAGGAAGACAGAAAGCACCGCCAGGACGCAGGACACGCCGACCACAGCGACTATCAGGAACGTAGACCTGGAGTCTGAGGAGAGAGAGAGAGAGAGAGAGAGAGAGACAGAGAGAGAGACACAGGTGAGGGGGGCAAACAACTACCAGTTTAAACAAAAATTAATTCTATCTATTTTCAGTGAACCATTCATTCATGCTTTTCCCTGTTAAAGGT
The DNA here is from genome assembly GCF_048128805.1 of Centroberyx gerrardi. Taxonomy (NCBI): domain Eukaryota; kingdom Metazoa; phylum Chordata; class Actinopteri; order Beryciformes; family Berycidae; genus Centroberyx; species Centroberyx gerrardi. The sequence goes on along the minus strand of NC_136006.1, from coordinate 3,697,151 downwards.
GCTACGTGTAGCATTTTAATCAATAAATCATTACCTCATTTATTTAGAGACATTAGTATAATTACCGTAAACAAAGCAGAGCATCAGTGGTCAGCCTGTCAGCCTCTATCAGCCTCTACTCTGCATCCTCCGTAGTTTCTCCACCTGGTGGATCTGGAGGGAAATCTGCTGGATCGCTTTACGGCACAAAACAGGAAGAGGTTCTGTTCTTCCAGAGCAAACGGAGCTAAAGCTGAAAGAGTTTCTGGCAGCAGATGGTGGAAGGAGGGAAAGGAAGATGGAGAAATCACTTCCAACATGTTGATCCTCTTCAGGGAGGGTCAGGAAGCAACGGGGCTTATGGGAAATGTAGTCTTAATGTGGAGAAACACTAGAACTAACAATACTACTGGTGTGCGAGAGAGGAGACCAATTGCCTCTAACATGTTTATAGAAATTATACCAAGGTATCACAATTAATTTGACAATGATGTACTGACTAAAAAATGTTACACATTGCACCTTTAAAAACGCTATTTTCAAATAACTTCCATCAGTTTGATACCAGCTAGTCTGATGTGTGTGCTGAGAATTTACCTCATACAATTTAAAAGGGTGTGTTAACTGAGTTAAGGTGGGTTAACCCTCCATTACATCCTTGATTGTGATATGCTTATGTGACCAAAGTGCTTGTCTAATGCTCATGCTGTCACACACACACACACACACACACACACACACACACACACACACACACACACCCTACTGTGACAACTCATCCTCTACCAGTGGTGGAAAGTAACAAAGTACAAGTACTTCATTACTGTACTTAAGTAGTTTTTTCAAGTATCTGTGCTTTACTTAAGTATATTTAGTTTTGGATACTTTGACTTTTACTCCACTACATTTCAAAGCAAATATCTATTCTTTTTACTCCACTACATTTCTAAATTGTCACGTTACTTAATTTTAAAAAAATAAAAACTAAAGTAAATCCTAACATTTCTGAAAAATAAAAACTAAATTAAAACTACCAAAGCCACACTGACTAAAACTAAACTGAAATTTAACTGAAAATTTAAAAATACATAAACTAATGAATAATCCAAAACGACTGTATAATAATCCTGGTTCCCAGTCAAAACAGCACAACCATGTCTAATCAGTTCTGTTGAGACGGACAAGTCGTACGTATAGAAACGTGATCAGCTGTTCACAGCCACTGTTGCCTCCAATATGGCCGCCAGAGGGTGTGCTACATCCCCTGGAAGCCCTCTATAAGAAGGTTATGTAAAAACAGACAAGAAGCTTCAATCTGGGATTTTCCTCCTTGTTTGTACCTGCTGGTGTAATAGGTTGAAGTTTATGTCCTTAATAAGTAATGCATTTAGAGTTTTAAAAAGAAGGGATTTTATTTGTTCAGTTCATAATGTCCAGTTTAAAAGAATAAATGCAGCTAAAAGGAGAAAGATGGTAAAAGTAGTGTGATGCCACTACAAGATAGAAAGTTTCACAATAAAATCAGAGAAGGCTAAATATTACCTGCCTGGTAGATAGTCAAAAACAGTCCAAAAGTGAATTTAAGGTGCAAAGGTACTATAGGTTCATTATTAATGTTGAAATCATTTGATTAGTTAATGTTTGGGAGATGCATCTATAATCGACTTTTCAAGTCTCAGTGGAGATGTCACCCGTGATTGATTAGTAATGCCTACAGATTTCCGAAGGGGGGAGCTCTAAGTCGTTGCTTCATTCTCGATAAAGATGCCAGAGAGTGTCCAGACGTCTTTATTGATACTCTCCCTTTTCAGGTACATAATAAACTTATATCTTGGTGTTGCTATCAACGTGTTTTAAAAAGGAATTGTAGTGTCTTGAGAAATGTTTTTCACTGTTAACATGTACAGAGAAACTTTCCGGTCTACTCTCTTGGATTCGCAAGAGGAAAATAACGTGCTTTGCTAGCAAGAAGGAGAGGTCTGTGTTGCAAGGGAAAGTAATTCAGTAGCTCTGTTCTAATGAATAAAAGAGTTGGAAAAATTAATGTTGGTTTAAAACCAAGGGAATGCATGTAAAACATATACTCACATTGGTTTTTCTTGGCTTTTAAAAGTAATCTCTGTCTGTGATTCTATAGTAGTATACAGTAATTCATTTAGTTTGGGAAGTGGGCAGTGGCAGTGACTGGGGGCTGGGGACGGACGGATGGAGGAGGTTCTATTGAAAAAGAAGAGCTCGGAGCAGCTCATTTAAAAAAAACAGAAGAAATGAACGTGAACTAGTTAATTTTTTGGGACTGTGAACTTAGTTCAAAATTCAAAATTGTGAACTATGAACATGAACTAGTTCATTTTAATCTGTGTGAACTGAACTTTGAGCTAGCTCTTGTGAAGTGTGAACTTGCACAACACTGGTCTTCTTCAATTTTGTCGATTTCTCTGTCGTCCAGCTCTTTGTGTCTTTTAACCTCTCTTGCTTTTTCTGCGCTGTTTTCTTGTTCTCTTTTTCTTTTCTTTACTGGGGACAGTTCAGCCATTAACCATGAATCGAAAGTTTCGTGCTCTTCAAATATATTAAAATTAATATTAGAAAAATCCGGACTTTTTTCTGCAGATTGATATGATTGGACGTGGTCCTCCAGAGTCTATGATCAGAACTGCGTCCATAGCAACGGTCTGTTATTCATAGCAACGGTCTGTTATTCAGAAATAACAGACTGCAGAATGCCGTAATTGACCAATCAGAATCGAGTATTCAACAAAGCCGTGTAATAAGCATACTTAAAACGCCTAGTCTGTTTTCCTGTCGGCTAACACAGACAGAGCACCAGGGCAGTATGGGCGCCACGATGGCCATGGTGTGAATATTGTAGCTTTGAGCCATGCATGTATCTAGGCCTATGTCATGTTATAGCTACATTACGTTGTTTGAATGTATAGTTTTTATCTTGAACTGTATTTGTATAATACTTGTATATATTTTGCATTTATGTAGACTCGTGGTTTACTGGCACAACGGTTAAAAGCATTTACATTTGCTGTTCATTGATACAATATTTGAGTCAACTAAACATAAGATTCTAGGTTGTTAATGATGAGCAAAGCGTTTGAATTAATATCATTCCATTGAAATTCAAGAGTATATTTGGAAACGATGACTTATGTTAACCTACTCGCTACTACCCTACTACTTTAGTTTTAGAATCTAGGATGTGTAATGTGAAATGAGAAAGAGTTTTGCTTGATGTACCGTAAATCCTCTAATATTGGCCCGGGCCTTTATTTACCTCAACTGCAGAGGGTACCAGGCCTTTATTGGAAGCAGGCTTATATTAGAGACAGGCCTTTATTTCTAATTCCCTCTGTTTGATAAGTATATTTGCTCATATTTTAGTACGAATTTACCTTTCTGATCTGCTTCTGTTGGGGTTCGTTAGGTAGACGTTTTTTTGTTACTGCAATGCATTACGATAATTATGGTAATCGACGACGGCACGCTCCAGAGACTTCCGCCGGCCGAGCCATCTTGTGGCACTACGTTACTACAAACTACAGTTACACACAGGCACCAGGAGTTTACCGGTATCCACCGTTGTTTGCATGTAAACTGAAGCTAACTGAACCTGGGCGCCGATGTGTATCTCGGCCGGATCACCGACCAGGAGCGCGGTGGAGAGGCAGCGGCGGAGAGAGGAGACGGACACGGTCCAGCCATATACTAGGTTTTGACCTAGTCTTGTTTCCTTTGTTTTTTTCCCCGGCCTGTATTTGAGACCGGCCTTTATTTGTTCGTGTCGACCACGGCCCCGGCCATTATCGGAGACCCGGCTTTTAATTGACTACAGGCCACTATTAGAGGATTTACGGTATAAATTTTATTTTAATACAAGATTCTCGATAAAGATGCCAGAGAGTGAACATCGTGTCCAGACGTCTTTATTGATACTCTCCCTTTTCAGGGTGTACCTGCTGGCACCAGAGTGAACTTCCCACGAGGACTGCCTTGGATGCTGAACACCTGACAGGTGTAGTTGATGTGAAAATCCTCTTCCTTCAGCTCAGAAAACTTCAGCAGGCTCTCCAGCCACACACCTTTATTCGGACCCTCCTGCCTCCTCGACCTGGTGCAGAGGGAGGGATGAGAAAGAGGAAACTTAATACCACAAACTACAGTACTACACTGTCTGAGCCTGGTTAGAGCAGGAGTAATTATCCAGGAGTTTGTCTACTGTTCAGCATTAATTTAGTTGTACTTGTCCAGTGCTCATTAGGTCTACACTATGAGGTGTTTTTATCGAGGGGGTTGGTGAGGAACCATGGGTTATGTGTTTCCCACAAATTAATTCATAATTAACAAAAACTCCATAATTAACAATGGGGATTATTCATTATTTTTCTGCCAAAAAAGATGATTGCCATTTAGCTGGAAATGATTAAAGGTAAGTGGTTCCTCTCTCCATATGTTCTCACTATTTTGCCTCATCATGTCTGCGCAACAAGTAGAAAGAAATCGCAAAGAGGCCAGGTGATGCATAACAGGCTGACATTTATTTACATGAGGTGCAAGAGTGACAAATAAAGTGTGAAAATTATAAAACGGCACAATAGAAAACATTCTGGTCATAGAACATTTTTGTCACTTTTGCACCTTAAATAAATGGAAGTGTTTTTTGCATCAGTTGGTCTCTTTGGGATTTCTTCCTTTTTTATCAGTGTGGAGTTGCTGGATTCTTTTTGTCAATGACTTTTGAACCCAGGCACCTGAGACAAACCTTGTATATTATAAGACTTTTCCTGAGAGCACAGACAGATTTCGCTCGCTCTACACAACAAATAGAGAATAAACAGTGCTGACCGCTGTGCCTCTGCGTGGACTCGGTCAGACGGTCCGCCGAAGATGAAATCATCTCTGGCTATCCAGTGGATGCTAACTGAATGCCTCCCCACACACGGGACAAACACCAGGCACCGCTTACTGAAACTGGAGCCTACACACACACAAACAGACATGCAGATAGTTACACACAGAGATATACTGTACATGTTCCCATACACATGCACACATACGAACATACATGCGCACCAGGCAAATACATGAGAAAGAGGAAGGCCCCCTACCACTGAACGTCTCCCTGCTCATTCATTATAAAAAAAAGCTCAGGATATAATAACACATAATCTCTGCAATAAACACGTAAAATTTTTAAGTTTATAGATATTTTGCTCGAGGAGACTTCTGTACAGCAGATGCTTGCCAACACAGGGACTTGGACTCAAGTCCTGTGGGTGAGAAAAAACAAGTACAGATCCTGTCCAGGTCCACTAGCTGCGGCCACGCTGATCCGTCGGAAGATTTCTGTCCATTGGGCTGTTTTGGAACGTCAACATGGTGGGAGAGGCAGAAATACAGTAGCCTAGCTTCGCTCATAAGGGAGCTGCTTCATAGAAAAAAGACGGACACAGACTATACAGTATAAATTAAATGAGAAACTGACCAGGAAAACCTCCAGTCATCCCAGCGCTATACCAGGCTTTCTCTGCTTTATCTTTGTTTTGGTTGTGCCGTTGTGTCTGTGATCGGCACTATTTTTTCCAAAACAAACGTAGGAATGACTCTGATTGTCAACACATGGTGACGAATCCGTCCATCCAGAAAAAGTTCAACTGGGTCGAACTTTCTGTCCGTCAAAACGGATGGAAATCTGACGGAGACAGACGCATCGTAAGTGCTGTCCGGACAACAGACAGCTCTTATTGAAAATTAATTGAAATGAACAGAGATGGATAGACACAACCTACCGTTAAGGTTTGCAGGACAGCAGAAGACGTGGACGTCTGTAAATCAGCGGGTAAATCAGCGGAGAGTGGGCCTCATTGTGTGAGTCAATGTGGCATTTATCAGTGTGTGGGACTGAATGTGTTATTTAGACTAGGGTGACCACATTTTCAAACCCCCAAACCGGGACCCTTAAGTGTTCATGCACGCGCACATGTATGCGCTTATGCACGCACCATAGGCGTTTTCATCAGGATGGGGGACAATTATTTCAGCGCTTAGCACACCTAGTGACTGCACCTTTCAACACCATGGACAGCGCCTCAGCAAACGAAAAATGATGTTTTGTCTCCAAAAATCCACCATGTCGGCATTTCCACTGTGCGTGACTGAAAATGTACTCTTGCAGTGTGTGCAGAACGCAGCATTTTCGTTGCCGGCTACTTCACGAAGAAAAGAGTAACTTAAGCCTTCTGGAGGTCTTTAGAAAAGAGTGACTTTCTCTTCGGCATGACAGCTAACCGTTAGCGTACTGACAGATTCTGTCAGACAGAACCACAAGCGTCACAGGCTAGCAACAGCCTTGACAACGACACATTGATTGATTGACACACGTAAAGACAAATCAGTGTTGAATTCAGACGCGTGGTGCATTGTTGATGTTTTTTGATTGGGTTAGGTAATAATGAGCGGGACAGAACATGATAAACGTCTATGTAAGCGCTGAAAACAAGTATAAAACTATTATTATTATTTTAATTGTGGTGAAAACTGGGACAATTTGGTAGTGAATGTTGAAAACCGGGACATTTTAGTGTTTTACAGATATTTGTTGGGACTCGGGACACCCATCTTGAAACCGGGACAATCCGGGACAAACCGGGACGTCTGGACACCATATATTTAGCCCATAGACGAGAGGCCAACTCTTAGTCAAACGCCCTCTAGAGGCCATCTCACAAGGTGCATCATCTAACGAAGCGACAGATGTTTGACTGGCTGCCTGAATTTGGTTCCTGATGCCCTCGGCTGCACCGTGGGAAAAACACTGTAACACCCAACAATAAACATTACAAACAATAAACATTGCAAAAAAAATTCTAAAAATACAATGTTATAGCTGAAGACTCACCCCTCTCTGCCTTGATGATTTCATTGGACGGCTCGTGAAGTTGGGGAGGCAGAATGTAGTCCTCTGAAAAGACAGTGACCATGAAATACATGAGCGACACACAGTGGTAAACATGACAACAAAGGTTTGCTCGTATCACTTTTCTTTCATATTGTTTTTTCTTAAGCTTGTCTGATCTCTCTAATATAACAAAATGTCACTTAAGAGTTTGTAGGTTTGTGAATATTCAGTTATCCCTCGCGGCCACTTGAGGGGGCCAAAGTGCAAAGTTGCCTTGAGTAGTTTTAATTTATCACTATTACTATTTATTATTATAAATGTATTATGTATTATTATTATTATTCTCTCCCTAGCTCTTATTTCCTTCCCCAGCACCGCTCTATCACAGTGGATCTCAAACTTTTTGGCTTGTGAACCCTTAAACAGAGCGATGCGTACTCATGACCCCCATCACAAGCTGCATATGCTATATAACATTTATTTTTTTTAAAGTGATAATAAATTTGTATGGTAGAATTATGTTTTTGTTCCTATCCCATAAATCATCTTGTGACCCCCAAAATTACCTTGCGACCCCCTGAGGGGTCCCAATCCCCAGGTTGAAAAAAAACTCTATCATACATGATCATTCTAGGGTCACAGGAATATTTTACATGTATTGTCTGGGTGCTGTGACCTCTGACCTTTGCCCTCCTCACTACTGGTTGCTATAATGTTGCTGATCTAGAAAATTAAAGTGGATTCTACTGTTGCACTCATTGTATTTTTTTATCTGGATAACAGTAGTGCTGAAACGATTAGGTGATTAATCGATTAGACAGAAAATTAATCAGCTACAATTTTGCTAATCGATTAATTGTTTTACTTATTTATCAAGTAAAAATAGCAAACATTTGCTGGTTACAGCTTCACAAATGCTGCTTTTCTTTGTTTCATATCATTATTAAATGAATACTTTGGGTTTTTTGGCTGCTGGTTTTGAGAATTACTTTGGACTCTGGTAACAGTGATGGGCATTTGTCATTATTTTTGACATTTTAGAGACTAAATGATTAATCGATTAATTGAAAAAACAATCAATAGATTAATCAATAATGAAAATAATTGTTAATTGCAGCCCTTGATAACAGTATCAGCTGTGATGCGTCCTGCCTTACATAAGTTTGATGTAGTCGTACACAATTTCCCATGTCTGACTGTATCCAAGTGTGTGACTCCGTTCTGACCTTTGACCACTGCGTCGATGGTCTCGGAGACAGAGCCCGTGACCCCGCCCAGGGTGAAGTTGAGCATGCACGTGTAGGAGCCGTTGTCCAGAGGCGTCACCCCGTCCAGCTTCAGTTTGCCGTTGGCCCAGTAGGTGAACTTGCCACTTCCGTCCTCTATGGGTTCACAGCCCTGAAGAGTGAAGAAAGGGTCAAAGTTCAAGAGGTAATCTGGCTTTTTATAATGATGGTGACTAGAGGGAAAATTCAGGATTGTTACAGGCCTTCCTTATTTAAAAGTAACCAAGTCTCTTTTTAGGATGCAAAGACTGCCAGGGTAAGGGGTTTGGGTCACACTTGATAAAAATGTATGAATGGTACTTAAGGGGTTTTGGAAATCCATCAAATGACAATATAGAAGCAGATAGAAACCAGTTCAAATCCCAGTTTGGCTGCTGGTTAGATCTAGGCAAAGGAAGTGAATGAGAAACATTCTCACTTCCCTCGGCAACTACTTTCAAGGTGCTATTAAAGCAATAATCTGCTAAATTTACATATAAATAAATGTCAGTTCTGCTCCTCCTTGCTCTAACTCAACAGTGACCCAACAGTTCATGAAGCTTCTCCACTGTCTGTTCTAAACAGCCGGTGTCTGGTCACTCTTTCCTAGGAAAAATCCTCTGCCACACAGGAAGTGATGCGTTTTACATTTCCGGTTTGTTTGGAATCAACAGAAGAAGAAGAACTGGGTAGTTAGCATGAGCAGTGATAGCCACCATGGCTGAACAGACAAAGAAAAGAGAAACTCAAACTGCATCGACAGAAAATGCAAGCTCCGCCCACACTGTTTGATTGACAGGTGATCTGTGGCAAGTGCAGTGCAGAAACACCACAGTGAGGCTGAGGGACAAAGATGGAGACTGAATAAAAACAACAGGATTATCACTTTAAGCACAGAATAAACTGTTTTTTACATTCACTGCTAAATCTGCACATTTTAGTGAACACGTTATTAGTAAATAGTATATATATAGTCTTTACATATATATTTTTATTTCCTATTTTGTATTTCTCTTTTTATTATTTTTATTCTAGCATTGTACTTTTGGTTATTTAGGTTGTTTGACCTGAGCCTCGCCCTAAGCATTTCATTGTACAGACAACCCTGCGTTTCTGCACATTTGACAATAAAGAACTTGAACTTGAACTTGAACTTGAACTTGAACTTGACATAAATGACTGTACGTTGTATGTCAGTACTCAACAACACTTTCCTGTAACTCACCTTGTACCACTTGAGGGTGAAAGGGACAGAGTAGTTGTCCAGTTTCTTCATGTAGTCCCTCAGCGGGCAGGACAGAGCGTCGGTCATTCCGTTCGTCAGCATCTGAATAGCTTTCATCGGCCGGCCGCACTCTCCGGCCAGCGGCTCGTCCACCACCAGCATGGTGGCCTGTCTGTAGCAGTGAGAGGCAGTCCTGGTCAAGATAGAGGAGGAAATGGTCAGTGTTTTCATTCAATAATCCCTTAATAGTTAGTATGTTTACAGCTGCACTGGGCAACGTCGTACATTTGCGGCACCAAATGGCACTGAGAGGAAACTATTTCTTCAACACCCAGAAATCCTGTGCGGTGAGGTCAGTAAACGCCACACAGCAGCTCATGTTTACCAAGCAGCCGGTCTGTGATGCTTTCTACCAAAGAAACCAAAGAGTAGGAGCGAGGAAAAGATCTAACGTTGGTGAGTCCAGCTTTCTCTGCTGCTGTTTAGGAGACAGTTTGGATTTCACTCTGAAGTTCGGATTCGTCACGTTCAGTGGACGGAGAAGTGACCAAACCTGATACCAGAATGTTATTTGGGCAAATATGGCAAATCCACAGTGTCTCAATTAGTGAGAATGGGACGCTCTTCTCTGTTGCAGCCAGACTTTGTGATTTAACCCGATGAGACGACTGTATTTTTACATAAAAACCTTATTAAGAGCAGCTTGAATTTTGAAAAAAATGTTTTGTTTTGTCTAGAAGGATAATGCACATGAATCGACACACTGCTAATGTGCCACTGCAAGACTACTTACTGATGCTAAATTCAGTTCGATTCAACAAAAAAGGAAGAGCACATGCACTAGAGGCTTCGTCACTACGTGTGAATTATAGAACAATTCATAATTAGATATAAATAGTACATAGTAATTAATAAAGATGGGTCTCAGCTTTCTGGTTCCGTGTTGTGTCTATTATTGTATAACGTTAAACTCAGTATGAACTCAAAAAGGATCAGTACAGTAAATAAAGAATTCTATTTATATACACATTTTGGAGGAACAAAAACCACCCGAGGTTGTCTCCTACACAATTCTTGCTTTATTGTGTATTTTCACTGTTGATTTTAATATGTGCTAATAATAAAAAATAAAAAAAAATCATCTTTCAATGTCTCAAGGACTTGAGTTACCTACTATCCTTTAAAAAGCTACATAATGTGTTTTATGCTCTCATTTCGTAAGAGTAGTTGTCTTTTTCCCACAGCACAGCCAAGGGCATCAGGAGCCAAAGTCAGGTCAGAGAGTCGGTCAAACATCTGTCGCTTCGTTAGATGTCGCTTTGTGAGATGGCCTCTAGAGGGCGTCTTCGACTAAGAGCTGGCCTCTCGCCTATCGGCTAAATGCCACATTGAGTCCCACACAGTGAGGCCCACTCTCCGCCGATTTACCCGCCGATTTACAGAGATCCACGTCTTCTGCTGTCCTACAAACCTTAATGGTAGGTAACGTTATCACCTGTGGTATTTAAGCTACGTTAGTGGAATTCAACACATGCGCCGTGGGCCTGTACAGGACTTGTTTACTTTGTAATGCTTGATACCTCATTTTGGAACAACACTCTTCCCATTGACACACACACACACACACACTAGGGGTGGAGCCTAATCCGAATACGGTATTCGGGCTGATCTTTGGCAGAGCTGATCTTTGGCAGAGCTGATCTTTGGCTGAGTGGTCAGCGCAGTCGTCCGTGGTCTGGGAGACCGGGATTCAAGACCCGCTGTGGGAACCCTCCTTTGCAAAATAGTTTATTGAAGAACACTTATTTTAACACTTTAATATCCTAAAATTAGAAGTGTAATAAAAACAAAAACAGGATTGTTACGCCTATTTCCACTTTTATTCGAATACAAATACAAATAATTTTGCTGCCTCAACAAATAGAGATACAAATACAAATACTGAGCTCTCTGCACATCCCTAACACACACACACACACACACACACACACACACACACACCGGACACACTGTCCAGTTTGTGACTGTACCTCAGGACGGTCACATATTCCCCAGCGTCCTCCAGCTGCACCCTGAGGATCCAGAGCGTCTCTCCCCGCAGCAGGAAGCGTCCCGGCCGGTCACTCAGCTCCCGGCCCGTCCGCGGGTCGTACCAGGAGACATTGTATGGCTCGGCGGTGAAGTTGAAGACGGCCGGAGACACCAGCGTGCTGTTCAGCATGACCGCGTCCCCGGGCACCGAGAACATCCGTTCAAACTGCAGCCGGTAGTCGGTGCAGTTCTCTGCTCAGAGGGGAGGAGATGTTTTTTCATCATTTCATCATTTCATCTTATTAAATGAAGTCCGTGGTCTAATGCAGATCCATTTGGAGGTGGGGTCCTTAATATGAAGTTAAGTTTTATTTATTTATAGCCCAATATTGCACAGCATGCCTCAAAGGCCTTCACAAAACAAAAAGGTAAAAGCATTGGTCAAAACAAATACAATAAAATGTACAATCAATCAATAAGAAAGTCGAAACAATAAAAGTAATTCAAACAGTAAAATGCAGCCTAGTTAAAACAACAAAAGTAGAATAAATACAAAAGACAATAACATCATATCAGTGGGTCATTGTCGCATGACCAACTACACATGGTCATACGTTAAAGAAAACAGATACGTTTTAAGCTTGCTTTTAAAAGATTCCACAGAGTCGGCATCTCTTATCACTACTGGCAGAGCTGACAAGTAACGTGGTGCAAGCCCATGAACTATTTTATATGTTAATAAAAGTACTTTAAAATCAGCTCTAGCTTGGACTGGTAGCCAGTGCAAGGAGGCCAGAATGGGGGTTATGTGATCATACTTCCTGGTCTTGGTTAGCAGTCTTGCGGCAGCATTTTGAACAAGCTGCAGTTTGCTAATATTACATTTGGGTAAGCCAGAAAACAGAGCATTACAATAATCAAGTCTAGAAGAGACGAAAGCATGGATGAGTGTCTCAGCATCTGGCATGGAGAGAATGGGACGTATTTTATATATATTCCTCAGGTGATAAAAGCCGGTTTTTGTAATACTGTTAATGTGTGTTTCAAATGAAAGGTCGGGATTGAACATAACACCAAGATTCTTAATGAAGGACTTATGAAGTTACTCTGGAACCATCAAAACTAAGACAGAAATCATTATACAGAGGTCTCTTGTTTTTTTGGACCAAGAATGATCATCTCTGTCTTATCAGGATTCAAGAGAAGGAAATTGTATGTCATCCAGCCTTTGAGCTTTGCTCCTGTTCTTATGAGTTGAGAAAACAGTGTGTCTCACCCTGCAGTGCTGACGAACCTCCAACCAGCCTGAGGACCAACAGCAAGCCTGCCAGCACTGGAATCAGGCCCATGACTGAAAAACACACACACACACACACACACACACACACATGCACACAGCGGTTGAATGAACTGACACAACAACACAACACACACACAGTGACATGGGAGGACATGCTGCAGAGAGTTGAAGTCATGACAAGCAGCTGACAGATAAAGGTTATAAAACAAAGATATTAGGGCCCGACAGGTCCGATCTGTATCAGAAAAAAATCCACAGATAAACACCGATAATAATAATAATAAATATGTTATTTAGGCAGGGAATAAAATATGTAAAAAAAAAAAAAAATGTCTAAAGAGAGAACATTTGAACCAAAGAGACAGTGGCCAGAATATGCATATATTATTTCAATTAGTTTTAATTTACTTTCAAACGTTAACGATTGTTCTATGCAGGGTTTCCGTAAGCTGGTATATGCTGGCTTTTTTTTGGCCGGTAAAATGTGCAGTTGTCCGACAAATAAAAATCTGTTTGGCCAAACTGTCCAGCAGAAAATGACAAATATCAATAGCCTAATTAAATGATATCGCGTGACCTATAAAACTTGTTGCTGGCACCGTGGTTAGCATTGCATTTGTACAGACATTTCTCCACTGAATAAATCCCAGTTCTGCTTCGGCTTTTTTACTAGGTGGGGAGATTGGTCAGTACCAGGACAACTAGCCCTCCTTTTTACCAGCATGTCATCTTCACGCAGAATTTGTATTTTTAGCTTTATGTCGGTACAAATTCTCTGTGTAAAGACGGCTCCAAAAAGGACAACAATGACCATAAGATTACTCCAAACAGTCCAGAAGTCCAATATTTACTTCATTATCTCCTACATTTTATCCACTTCTACATCGCCACACAGTCACAACTGTAGCAAGCCGATGCTGCCTTCAAATGCTGTCAGAAATATTGCAATTGCAGGTCGCGCTTAAACGACCCAATAAAATGGTAAATACAAAGTTGAATTTTACATGATAGCCAAGATGCCAAGCTGTGGCATTCTCACTCTTTGTTGAACATTTAGGTGTCACGTATATACAACTATTGGTAACACTTTACAATACGGTACACAAAATTGTGGTAGTTACTAAGGAACGAGTGAGGAACGAATCAGGAGCGACCCGATAATTAATGAATCGTTAATGAGTAGTTCCTGAATAACTCTGAATCGAGGACTATATAGTAGATAATGATGAGTTACTAGAGAACAGACTGGGAGATACTATATTAATGAATCATTAGGTAATGATTAGTTCATAAATATCTGTGAATAGACATACTGACCACTTTCTTCATGAGTAGTTCCTGATTAACTATGAATCAGTCACTGAGCGGCAAAAAACTAGTAACGACTCATTAATTACTCATTAGTTAATCATTAGCTACTGTTTTTGTGCACCCCCAAGTAAAGTGGTACATCATACTGAGTAGTTACTAAGTAATGTGGAATGAAGTAAGTAGAAGAATTCATGAAGTAATGAGGGACCGTATTGTAAAGTGTTACCCAACTATTTTTAGCCAACTATTTATTATTAAAATATAAGTTACAAAGCTGATGGGAACATTCTCGTCTTCATTCTATCGTGGCAGCACAAAGTAGCCAAGCTTTATTTCTGAAATAGTCAGCAAAAACAGCTACTATTATGTCAGGGTCCATTTTGTAATTTCTCACTTAAAAATACTGGACTGGTACTACTTGAATACACAACAGAGTTACAACAGAGTTGTAATTACAATTGTCAAATTCTGAATCACGAGCTTATGAGGAGCGCCTGAAGGCAGCAAGATGTGATTCTTCTAGTAGCTCTACCTGTAGAAGTTCTTTTTCTTTTAGAAAAATACTACCTTAATATCAATTAATGACCTAAAGGATGACTGTGGACCTGAACCAGATGGCATTGAGACTATACTAGCTGCTCATATTTTGATGTATCCATTATGTGACTTATTTAACCTGTCTTTATCAACTTGTGCACTCTCTTCCATTTGGAAATGTGCCAGTTACTCCACTTCATAAGGGAGGTGACCCCCATGATATTAACAATTACCGTCCAATTTCTATTATCAGCTCTGTAGTTAAAATCTTTGAGAAACTAATTTTCAATCAATTATCACGCTATGTTGCTGATTTCAGCATTTTATCTCCATGCCAGTCTGGCTTCAGACCTAAATATTCAACAACTACAGCTCTTTTAAAATTGACAAATTATGTGTTTTCAGCTTCTGAGAGTGGTAAACTCACTGGTGCAATTCTTCTTGATTTAACCATCGTTGATCACTATTTACTTCTTGATAAACTTTATGCCATTGGTGTCTGTCAGAAAACTCTACTTTGGTTTAACTCATATCTTCATAATAGATGCCAGTGTGTCAGTTTCAACGGAAGCCAATCCGATTATTTAACCGTTGAGAAGGGAGTACCACAAGGTTCATCTCTAGGACCACTCCTTTTCTTCATTTTTATTAATGATCTTCCTAAAATTTGTTCTGACTGTCAAGTACAATTATACGCTGATGACACTGTAATTTATACATCTAGTGTTAACAGAACTGAAATTGAAAGATCCCTACAACTTGAATTTGCCTCTGTTCAGAAGTGGTTCTCATCCAACAAACTATTGCTGAACAAAAATAAGTAATGTAATATGGTGTTTGGTACCAGACAAGGTCTTGGTGACTCTTCAGATTTGACCATTTCTTTCAATGATGGAACATCCCTTGTAAAAGTGGTTACTTTTAAATACCTGGGCCTCTGGATTGATCCAGTACTTTCTTTTAAACCACATATTGAGACCATTATAAACAAAATAAGTTGCAACCTGAGTATATTGTATCGTTCCATAAATTGTTTTACTACTTTTTTCAGATGAGAAAAATAATTGTTACACAATTGTTATTGCCTATACTGGATTATGCTGACATTGTTTACCAGAACACCTTCAAAAGACATCTTCAACCCCTCAATGTTATTTACAACAGTCTCTATAGATTTATCTTAAGGTGTCCCTATTGAACTCATCACTGCTCCATGTACAAAACACTGAACTGGTTACCCCTCAATGCTAGAAGACATTACCATTGGCTCCAATGCATTTTCAAATGTATCCATTTCAATTATCCATCTTACCTAAAATGTTGTATTTTATTGTATTGTGTGTTTTGTGTTGGACCCCCTCGAAAACGAGATGGTTCATCTCAAGGGTCTCTCTCTCTCTCTCTCTCTCTCTCTCTCTCTCTCTCTTTCTCTCTCCGTGTCTCTCTCTCTCTCCTCTACTCTGCATCCTTTACGCCACAAAACAGGAAGAAGTTCTGTTCTTCCAGAGCAAACGGAGCTAAAGCTGAAAGAGTTTCTGGCAGCAGATGGTGGAAGGAGGGAAAGGAAGATGGAGAAATCACTTCCAACATGTGGATCCTCTTCGGGGGGGGGGGGGCAACAGGGCTGATGGGAAATGTAGTCTTAATGTGGAGAAACACTAGAACTAACAATACTACTGCTGTGAGATAGAGGAGACCAATCGACTCCACCATGCTCTGATTTGTTTACAGTCATTATATTAAGGTATCACAATTAATCTGACAAAGATATATTGATGTTTAAAATTATACATGCACCACCTTTAAATGTGGCATCGATTTTTATTAAAAAAACATTTCTCATCATAAACATCAGGTTGTGAAAAAACATGCTTGCGTTGCAGACAACAGACAGCAAACTTGTGCAATGTTTGATTTCACTACAACAAACTGCCAGAGACGGACGGGTGTGCATTTATGTCTGTTTGCGCTCAGTTTACGGTAATTGGGTGTGTTGGCCTAAAAATCTGCTCAGCCACATGAACCTTGTCCATCTGGTTGTGGGGCTGCAGTTGTGAAATAGTAATGAAAACAGATCACAGGTCCAAGGCCATGGAGTCTGGCTGCATGAACAACATATAAAGCAGCTCAAGACCATATAAACAACAGCCAGTCAGTGTTTTTCCCACGGCGCAGGCAAGGGCATCACAGTCAGTCAGACACCTGTCGCTTCGTGAGATGATGCGCTTTGTCAGATGGCCTCTAGAGGGCGTCTTTGACTTTGAGATGCAGTGTTTCACAAAATCACAAAAAAAAAAAAAGTGAGGCACTAAATCAAGTTGGTCAGTGTATAGAAATTGATCTAAATTGATCTCTGATGTGCGCATCACGTCATGTCTGTCTTGTGGAGATGCACAGCAGCAGACCAGCAGCATTGTACACAATCCAGAGTCTGCCGGTGTGAAAACAAAAGTGAAACTTAAAGGGTAACTTCGGTATTTTTCAACCTGGACCCTATTTTCCCATCTTTTTGTGTCCAAGTGACTAAAGGGGACAACAATTTTTGAAATTGGTCCAGTATTGAGCGAGATCGCTTCAGCCGGCAGCCGCAAAACGAGCTGCAATGTAATCCGACGGGGCTTGATCCGGTCTGTGTGTAACTTCCTGCAACAACTCAACTCTTGCAAGACTTGAGCGAGACTTGGTTACACACAGACCGGATCAAGCGAAAGGTAAAGAAAAACGTTTCATTTCTCTGTAGGGTCCTTTCCATAATTGTTGACACTTATAATAACAATCTGAGCCTGTCAGTGGCAAAAACAAGAACTTTTAGTGGACGTACATTGACGGTGTGATTTGCCCCGTCGGATTACATTGCAGCTCGTTTCGCGGCTGCTGGCTGAAGCGATCTCGCTCAATACTGGACCAGTTTCAAAAATTGTTGTCCCCTTTAGTCACTTAGACACAAAAAGATGGGAAAATAGGGTCCAGGTTGAAAAATACCGAAGTTACCCTTTAACATTCCACAATCTGCTCCAAACTCGCCTGTGTAACTCGTCTTCTGCTGCCCTACAAACTTTAACGGTAGGTAATGTTAGTACCTTGTGGTATTTAAGTAACGTTATGGAACTAGGTAATTGAACCATGTCGCAGTGCTTCAGTGCATAGAATTGAACACACGCACCGTGGGTCTGTACAGGATCTCTGCTTGTTTCCTTTGTTTTGTGTGTTTCTAAATGTTGAACAGACGGTTAATTTCCGTCTGTTTATGACTAGGAAGTGATCATTTCATCACTGATCCATCTGATTGATTTAGTGTTTAGATGATGCCAGCTTGTCAGCTAGCTAACCATAGTATACTGGATTTTAGCCTTTCCCATAATGCTTTGCTTTACCAGTTGTTCCGGTCAATACACTGCCTGCCGACTGCGTTCAGTCGTACTGAAGAGAGTGTAATACTGTTGCTGTAACTTAATAAAGTGACTATAAACAACTAAATCAGTGTTAGTATTACTTGCATTGGACATTTCCAACTCGTCAGTGGAACACCAACTACTGTTAATGAAGAAGATCAACCGAGACGAGCTTATTTCGGGTTACTTGAGATATTTGGTCACAGTTAAGGCAGGTGAAAAGGGAATTACAGTAATCTAATCGTGAGAAAATGAAGTTATGAAATAGGGGTGAACTCAGACAGTAATGTAGGACAATTTCCTGGGACAGGGCACAGGACACCAGGGTTAAAGTTTGACCTGAGACCAATGATCTTGCCAACAAAGAAAGATAAAACATTTTCACAATCATCAGTTGACAATGCAGGGACCGCGGGAAGGGCTGGATTCAGAAGCTGGTTAATGGTATTGAATAAGAGCCTGGGGTTATGTTTGTTATTGCTGATTAAGCCAGAGAAATAGGTGGCTAAGTGTTAAATGAGCCTGGGTTCATGGCGTTTGGTCCCAGATGTCCCCAAACAGAGTAAATAACCATGTGGAGCAGGCAGGACAGCAGGGAGGAGGGTTTACTGCACATTACAGACAGAAACACACAGTGATGTTGGGGACTGATCGAAAGACATCTGTAATTTGATCCCAGCTCTTAGTTACTATGGTTCAAAACACTGAAAACTCACCAGTCTGATGTTCTCGCATCCCCACAGCCTCCTCAGGTTGCAAAAAAACACTGTAGAAATGTCTTGGTTTAGTTTTTTTCCTTCTGCTTGAAGCTCAGAAACGTAGTTCCCAGCTCTGACTTCCTCTTCTGTGGAGACTTCAGCACATGTTGCAATTTCCTGTAGCAGGGATCTTTTGTGTCCCAATATATTGAGCAACAACTGGGAGGAAAGCAACATGGATCTGCTGTTCAGATGATTCACGTCATAAAAAGATTCCATAAAAGCAGTTGTTTTTTTTAATGGGCATAAATTCATTAATTTACAGTATGATCTCTGTCCCACCCTGTAAAGCCAAGCTAATCATTGTCTAATCCCAGTCTGTCCACAAAAGCTCTCCTCAATACTTCTGTTTATATATCGTGTCATTGGCGACAGAAAGGCAAAAAGAGACTATTTTTTGTTTGTTACAGTGAAGCTGAGCAGCTTCACTGTAACAAACAAAATTACTATAATATCCCTATAATATTCCCATAGGAACTTATAGTGTGTCTGTGCTACTCAATAATGATTCCACAGTGACCATATTGTACTTTAAGGTACTTTTTAATCTTCTATAAAATTCCTACAGGGACTTGCAGTGTGTCTGTGGTACTCAGTAATGAGTTTATTGTATTTTATGGTATTTTTTGTACCTGCTATTAGTACTACAGGAATTTCTGTGGTATAATTTGTCCTACTGTAGCTGATACCTTAAGGTCTTGCTGTGATGTGTACACTATCCTTCTAAAATTTAATATACATTTACTGTAGCTCTTTTTTTCTTTTCTTTTAAATAAGGGCAGATTTAAATCAATGTGTGAATGTGCAGCCAAGCAGATTTGCAAATGAACTGAAATACTGTTTTGACAAGATGCTTTTACCCCTGAGAAAATTTATTGCATTTAAAAAAAAACAACTATACATCTTCTTACAGAGTCTTACGGAGTGTTTGATTGAATTGTAGGATGGTAAAAAAAAAAAAAAAAGCAGAATAAACATAAAATGTGTGTGCTGTACATGCATGTACAGATGTAGCCATTGTAGAAGCCTTCACTTATTTGTGTTGGAAGTTAAAAGCAAAGGACTGGTAGAGTGGATTTAGAGACATTTGCCTGCATTAGCTTAGTGTTGTAACACCAAAGTTTGGTCTCAAAATTGATAAAATCTTCTATATACATTCAAGAAATAATTTTCTGCAGTACTGCAGGATAGATGCATGAAGGGAGACTTCTACAATGGCTGCCACTGTTTAAATGTACCAAATATACATAATTACCACCCTACCACATACAGTATAAATCATCAATAATAAAAGTTCTTCGAGTAATGCTCAAGGCCGAGGATGAAGCAATAGAAGACAGTGGGCAAAATCACAGTATGTTGCTCTAGTTGAACCCCACTACCAACTTACAAACTACTTGGAGATGCTACTCCTCAACACCAAGTTCTGCAGAAACTATATCAGTAAACACTATAAAGAGGGTTTTTTTTCCAGTGCAATCTGCCGGGGCTAGAAGGTGCTGTTCTGCCGAGCCAGGAAGTAGTCCGTTTTTGGTTTGGGTTTGAGGAGGACGTACAGGAAGACAGAAAGCACCGTCAGGACGCAGGACAGGGAGACCACAGCGACTGTCAGCCACGTAAACATGTTGTCTGAGGAGAGAGAGAGAGAGAGAGACGGGTGAGGGCGGGCAAACAACTAGCAGTATAAACAAAAATCAGTTCTATTTTCAGAAAAACATTCATTTATGCTTTTCCCCTTAAAGGTGCTACATTTACCACTTTTAACATCAATATATCATCACCACATTAGTTTTGAGACATTAGTCTAATTACTGTAAACAAGCGAGACCATCAGTGGTCAGCCTGTCAGCCTCTATCGGCCTCTACTCTGCATCCTCCATAATTTCTCCACCTGGTGGATCTGGAGGGAAATCTGCTGGATCGCTTTACGGCACAAAACAGGAAGAGGTTCTGTTCTTCCAGAGCAAACGGAGCTAAAGCTGAAAGAGTTTCTGGCAGCAGATGGTGGAAGGAGGGAAAGGAGCGATGGAGAAATCACTTCCAACATGTTGATCCTCTTCAGGGAGGGGGAGGAAGGGCAGGGAGCAACGGGGCTGATGGGAAATGTAGTCTTAATGTGGAGAAACACTAGAACTAACAATACTATTGCTGTGAGATAGAGGAGACCAATCATCTCCAACATGCTCTCATTGGTTTATGGTAATTTTACCAAGGAATCGCAATTAATTTGACAATGATGTACTGAGTAAAAATGCTACACATAGGGCCAGTTTTATAGTAGCTAGTCTGATGTGTGCTATGAATTTACCTCATAAAGATTTATGTCTCACACACACACACACACACACACACACACACACACACACCCCACTGCGACAACTCACCCTCTAGTCGAAGCTGTGCGACAACTTCCTGTCTCCCTCCCCGGTTCTGAGTGACACACTTCAGCTCCGTCTTCGTGTCCTCTTCTGTCATCGCTATGACAACCAGCCTCAACTCAACCTGGCAACCTCCTTCCACCCTGGTTACCCTGGCAACAGAGAGACAGGCACGGCCATCTGTTTACATGGGATCACTGGGGCGGGTCGAGACATCAGAGATCAGCACCCAACCTTCTGTTTTTATTAGTCTAAGGCTTAGACTGGTCTTAGATTCTCAGGTTGGTCTAGGCATATTATGAATTAAATGTTATGACAGACTTATTTTGAGGAAGGAAAGTTAGCCACCGCCCCCCTGGCTAATCTTGAGTTAAGAACTTTGTTGTTATGGTAACAAGTTGGCCTAACTGTCAGAGTGGGAAGTTTAAATACTGAAGCTGTTTCATTAAGGATGGCAAATCTTTGTTTTTTGGAAAGAGCCTGAAGAAGAGAGAATCTTTAGAGACAGAAACGTAGTAAGAACAAGTAAATATAAGTGTCTATAGCAAGTTTGACTTAAGGTCATATTTAAGTCTAAGACTAGGCCTATCTTTATGCAACTGGTGTCAGGTATCAACAGTGGTGGGAAATCTTCTTGGTGCAAAGGAAGTGACAAACAAAATCCAAAAGAACAAAACTGTCTCCTAAAAAACAGTGAGTGAGCGCTCCGTCCAGAGAGAGCTTCACCATCTCTAAGAAGAAGACATTTAGATCCAGTTTACTGACGTCACATTATGATTTCTGGGTAATGAAGTCCTTCAACCTTTCAAAAGAATCAAACAGTTACCTCTCGCTGCCACTTGGGGCCGCCAAAGTGTCAAAGTTGCCTTGTGCAGCTTTAAAGTAAATAAACTAAATTTGATCTTCAGGTTTCTCAGCATAAAGGAATTATTCAGAGAAAGAGGAAATATTCATCAATAAATTAGCAATTACCTCCTTCCGCCCTGCAGAGCCCGCCCATCGAGGTAAGAGGACTCCACTGATTGGCCGTTCACCAGCCATGTGACCAGCGTGGAGTCGGCTGAGCGGCAGCCGGTGAGCACCTTGCAGAACAGCTCCAGTCCCGAGCCTGAATGTGGACAGGTACAGGGCAGAGGTGAAAGGACAGCAGATCTTTTTTGATTTGATTTGATTTTTTTGGATCATTTAAAAAAAAAACAAGTTACAAAACACAAGAAAGTTCAAGACTTTTCTATATCCATGCAATTCCTTTTTACAGACTTGCTTATATGTGATGTTGTCTTTTTATCTTCTTTTTATGTTATTTTATCCTTAGTATATTATTATTAGTATTTATTTTGTTTTTTATCTTACGGTTATTCTGGTATTGATCTGAATGTTGCTCTTCCTCTATCCTCTTCTCTTCATTTAAGTCCTGTCTAACTGTTCCATTGCTATTTTAAATTCATTTTGAGTATTCTGCTTTTATTTTGACTCTCAAAGCACTTAGTAAAGCACTGTTTTTAAAGACTGTATAAATAAAGTTATTATTGATATTATTATTATTATCTATCCATCTGCTTCCATCTTTCCAGAGATAGATAGATAGCTTTCCATCTAAGTCAGAAACCCAATCACAAGCCTCTTTATCCAGGTATGAAGTATAATATTTTGTTTTTCCACATATGTAGTATTAGAAACAATATATTAAGATCATTTTTCTCACCATGACCGCTCTCAAAGATGGATCCATTTAATGGAGAGATGATCACAGGCGGCTGAATTATTGGAGCTAAAACATAAACAAAAATACATTTAACCACAACTGGACATACAAAGATCATTAATCAGCATTTAGAATAGAAATGTATCATTTGTGTTTCTGCCGTTCCTTTATTGTTGATGTATTGATGTATTGTTAATCAGACGACATTAGAGTGGAACTTACTGTCTGCAGTGCTGAGCAGGCCGGGGTCAGAGGTCATGGAGAGGTCAGTGGCAGGACTGGAGGTCAGGAACCGAGGGTCTGGAACTGGAACTGGACACACACACACACACACACACACACACACACACACACACACACACACACACACAAACACAAACAACTATTAGCATGACTGCAACAATGATTAATTTCACACATTTAACAATAATAATAATTAGATAATAATAATGAGAAGAAGAAGAAGAAGAAGAAGAAGAAGAAGAAGAAGAAGGAGTAATAATAAACCAATCAAATGAATAAATAAATAACGTATTATTAAATAATAATTCAACTTAATTTATATAGTACTTTTCAAAACAGAAAGTGTTTAACAAACCCATAAAAACAGCAATAGTGAGGGAAAATAAAACATAAGAATAACAATAATAATATGATTAAAATCAAATTACAATAAAATCAAATACAATAAAATAATTAAGTTCAGTAAAAAACATGTACTGTAAGTAAAATGAAAAGTGGTTTCTGTTGGGGTCTTGTTGTAGCCAGTCTGAGCCTCAGACAGATAAGATAAGATAAGATATCATAAGGTAAGATAAGATAAGATAAGATAAGATATCACTTTATTAATCCCCTTGGGGAACTTCAGGTGCCACAGCAGCAACTGGCAGAACAGTACCAGGGAAAAGTAAGTACAGAAGATAATAAAGAGAAGAGGTAGTAAGATAAAAATAAAGGTAGTGAAGTACAGGGAGTGGAGAGTGGAGTGTGAAGTGACTCTGACTCACCTCTCACCTGCAGCTGGAGCGTCCGGCTCACTCTGTACTGCTGGTTGTTGATGCTGACGGTGAGCCGGCAGGTGTAGCGGGCTCCCTGCTGGGAGCGCAGCACGCCGGGGATCAGCAGGTCCACCCTGCCGCCGTAGGACGAGGCGGTGCTGCTGAGCCGGGGCGCTGCGGGGCCGGGGTCCTGACGGGGAGCAGACAGCGTGTTTACACTCACAAACCAATCACAGTCGACTAAAGCAAGTCACTCATTATTCAAGTGCTCATGTAAACAGCAGAGTGTGATTTCCTTGATCGGATAAATGTTGTTATCGCATTATGAGAAACTTTTTCTGCACATGAGCACAAATGTAACCGGATAGAGAACAACATCCCCGGAACGTACGTCTTTACAATGTGTCCACAACATATTACAGTACATGTTAAACCTGCAGTAAGCGTTTTCAGACCCTGTAACCAACACTAATGTGTGCCACGTGGAGATTTCCATGAGACGTAATGATGTAAACAAACAGCCACACAGCAGCAGCAGCTGTGTTGTTGTTTTCACCTCTTTCCTAAAGCTTCTTGTCATGTTCGGCCCGAGTCGTAGCTTTTCCTTTTTTTAAAACTAGCTTGTCTCCTCCCTCGCTGTTTTAAAGCGGCGCTCTCCCCCTCCCATCCCTGAAAAACATTCTGGTAATGGTGAATCGATGAAGCGAGCGAGTAAACTTGTTCAACTAGTAAACTTGCTACCTGCCTCTTCACTTGTCATTGTGGGACATGTGACCGTAGGTACGTTTATTGTAGCCATTAGCCTTTATGCACGGTTTGTCCTTAAGGGCTTCCGTCGCCCAGCAGCTTTGCTGTGTGTTTATAAATGTGTTGCGGTTTCTGTCGCCCTCTAGTGGTCAGAAAAAATCGCTTTAAATGGGCATTAAGTAATCCATGACCATTATCAGTCTCTACTGGTGACCAGTAAGAATTGCAACAACATTGATAGAATTGAATTCAACAGAAAGCTAGCTAATCAGAGCAGAGATCCAACAGAAACATCCAGTGAAGAGCTGATATATCACCATGCTGAATACTGGAATAAATAAACTGCTTTGTCATTTGCTGTTTTGGCTTGAGAACGAGGTTTTTTTAGCCTTCAGAGCAGAAATGTGTCGAGACGCCGTTCGCACCGTCCTCCATCACTGAACAGATGAAAATGTGAGTAGGTGGAAAACAGAGTTCAGGCCAGAAAGTGAGTCTTGAAAGCCAGAAATGTCAGCAGCTGGCCAAGAAATCGTTGAGTCATTGGTATTGATCAGCGACCCTATCAACCTTGCAGATATATTAAAAATCATGCTTTTTTCCCTCTTAACACACACACACACAAACTAACACACTCACACACCAAATCAACCAATCTCCACAGTGTTTTCCAGCCTTTCCACCCACCTTGTACCACTCTATCTGTTCCGTCTGGTTGAATTCACTGAGCGACGGACACTTGAGCTGCAGCTTCTCCCCCACTCTGGTACGATATAGATAGGACAGTTTTTCCAAATCCACTGAACTGGACTCATACACCTGCAGCGTGATGCTGCCGGTGACGCAGTAAGTCTCATTTCTGGAGAAGACAAAAAGGAAGACACAAATATGAAATCATGGGCAGCAAGTGAGGAGTGAAGTGAGGCAAGAGAAAGGACACATTTCTCCTTCGGGGGATCAACAGAGCGTCACTAAAACTGATATTCTCTTCATTGAAATCAGAAGTACCTGTAGGTGCAGGTGTATTCTGCTGAGTCTGAGGCCTGAGCCGGGAGGAGCCACAGCCGTCTGTCACGCTGCTGGACACGCCCCTCGCCCTCGTAGGCCACGCCCCCCGTCCCGTTGCCCCTGGTGATGCGGTAGTGTGTGGCGGGAGGGGCGATGTTGCGGAGCTGCAGGGCTCTGAGGAACATGGGGAAGGAGAGGATCACCGCCTCGCCCTCCAGCCTGAACAGCTTCAACTCCGGAAACACCCAGAAGCAGCCGTCTGCGGGGAACAGGCCGGGAAACTCATTATTCATTTGACCAATATATCGGCCTGATATCTGCCTTTGATGATACTTGATATCAGGTATCATCCACCTCTAATATGATGGAGGTTCCTCCTGAGCACAGCTACAGAGAAACAGACTGAAAAACCTGACATGAAACACATTTGATTTACTTATTCAATTCAATTTCAAGGCAGTAATGTCTCCCAGAGCTGCTGACACTAACAGAATTTCATCAGTCTGGGTTTCAGTGGAGAGTTTTAGTGTCCCATGATGGTCTGAATGTTGCTTCAGAGGCTTTTCCGCCCGGACAAGAGGAAAATTCTGGAGGAAACCCTGAATACTTGTAACCTTTCTGGCATGACAATGGTCAAATTTAAAGATATTGAATAAAAACATAGATTATAGGCAGCTGCAACCCAAAAACTCCTTCAGAAACCTTATAGTCAATATACAGCAGGATAGTTTCAGTCAATCAATCTGATTGGTCAAAGTCACATTCATTACTAGTTTAATCCCCATTGGTTGTTATGTCAAACTGTGGTAACCAGGGAGCTAGTCAGCCATGTTTTTCTTTTCTCCTGTTATTATTCTTACGTATGTACACACGTCATTATTGCTTTATTACTGCATCATATAAACTGTTGTGGATTATATGCTATTTACATGTGGCTAGTAATTTTCTCTCTTTTCCTCTGCATACTGTCTAATAAAGCAGCAACGCCTTAGAAATAACTTTGAAATATAAAACACTACTACTGCTAATGCTAGTACCACCACTACTACTACTACTAAAAATAATAATCTAAAAATAATAATCTTTTGAGCCACTGATCAATCATATCCATCAATGGAGCCAATTACCATTAACCAACCATGTCCATCTATAGAGAAAAAATAATCATCACTTAGAAATCTTATCCACTGCCAGAGACAGATTAATTACCATTTACTAATTGTGTGTAGTTAGAGCCAATTAGCGTTAACCAATTGTGTCTTTTGAACCAGATTCATTATCATTAACCAATCATATCCATCCAGCTGGATTCATTTTCATTTACCAATTACATCCATCTGTCGAGCCAAATGAATTACTGTCAACTAATTATCTACAGAGCCAATTATCATTAATGAGTTGTTCTTGCTGATGGAGTGAATCTGTCATCCACCTCCAGGCTGTCATCTGACTGAAATGATGATCAGTGAAGTGATGTCAGCTGTGAGGACGGGTATGAGCACTCTCAGGTCATGTGCCCTCTGGCGGCCATGTTGGAGGACTTCAGCTCTTGAGAACAGCTGGGTGCATTTATAAGATGATGTTCCCTATAAGTTCTGTTCTGTTTTCAGATGGAGACTGATCATTTCTCCACTGATACAGCTCATCAATTCTGAGTTTACTTTACACAGACACATTTTACATTGTCTCAGTTTCTCTTTACCTTACCACATGTACTTCTCACTCTTAATCCAGTCTTTAATATGAAGATAATTAGCTGGTGAACGTGGCTGATGGTTTATGTGAGTACACTCTAACTATATCAAACAATGAAAGTCCGCACACAAAGACTCACAGTTTTTCAGAGCGCAACTTAGCTGACTGGCAAACTTGAACGGAAAAGAAGGAACTCTAGTCGACATATAAATAAAATATGAACGGTAATGACTTTTTTCATTCATTCAAGCCTCTGAGGAATGTTTGTGGGATTAAAACTCCAATCTGCATCTCTGCAGCTAACGAGCGTCACACAGACTGACCTTTCTCAGGCAGAGCAGGCAGCGGAGGTCGGGCGTCAGCGCAGTCGATAACGAACACAGCTAACAGCAACGCCAGGGGAACCATGGCTCTCTGCAGGGACACACATCAATAAAACATCAATAAAACATCAATAAAACATCAATAAAACATCAATAGAGCATCCACTGACAAGATGACGACTGCTGTCATACAGCGCTCATCACCCAAAACAACGATGTACTGAATTCTGTGAAGTTTATCTTATCGTCTGCTGGTGAGCAAAGTAGAGTTAAGAGTTAAAGGTGCGGGACAAGAAATCTTTCCATTCCTGTCCTTCAATGAATTGCACTGGGTTTAATAATAAGAATAAAAAGCTGAAGAAGAAGAAGAAGAAGACGAGGATGAGGATGAAGAACCTGAAGTAATACCAGATAGAACAATAACAAATAGAGCAACGACAAATAGAACAATAACAGTGACTATTTGCCACTTTTCTTGACAAAATGACAAAGTTCTGTTAGATAAATGGAACAAAACATAGTAACAAAAGTCATGCCTTTAAAGAAGAGTAGAAGTGAGAGAGAAGTGAGTTTGCTGACTGCTTCCTCAGGCAGCTCAGTCTTGGTCTGGATGTTTAGCTTTTAGTCTAGACTCTTAAATAGATTATAAACTGTGTGATGTCATGAGAATCAACGCAAACACTCCCCCCCCCCCCCCCCCCCCCCTCCCTCCCTCCGCCTCCAGTTTCATCTGACTGACACCAGTCTGTCCACACTCAGTGACTGGGCTTCACCACACTGCTGACTCACTGTGTGGCTACAGGTCACTACTGTGAGAGGTCAGGCAGCCTGATAATAATAAAAATAATAATAATAATGATAATAATAATAATAATAATAATAATATTGATAATTAGAAATCACTGGCCCTTTGACAAGCAGCGGTCGAGAAAAATAGTTTTTAAAAATAGTATTTTTTCCCATATTATGTTATTCTTTTTGATTCTAACGTGATAGAATAGAATAGTCTGTCCTTTTCTATTGTATTATATTGGACGGCTCTATTCCAAGATATTCTATTGTAACCAATTCTAACGTACTGTTTGAACATATTCCATTCAATTCTGTTCTAGCATATTTTATTTTATTTATTCCATCCTATTTAACGTGTTCTATTCTAATCTATTTTATTCTAACATAATCTAACATAATCTGTTCTATTATAACATAATCTAACAATCTATTCTATTGTAACATAATCTAACAATCTATTCTATTATAACATAATCGAACAATCTATTCTATTATAACAATCTAACAATCTATTCTATTATAACATAATCTAACAATCTATTCTATTGTAACATAATCTAACAATCTATTCTATTATAACATAATCTAACAATCTATTCTATTGTAACATAATCTAACAATCTATTCTATTATAACATAATCTAACAATCTATTCTAACATAATCTATTCTATTGTATTTTATTCTGTTCTGTTCTAACATGTTCTATTCTAATCTTTTCTAACATACTCTATTCAAGTCTATTCTAACATAATCTATTCTATTCTATTCTAATATAATCTAACAACCTATTCTAATTTATTCTACGTTAAAATAATATATTGTATTGTCCTATAATCTATTTTATCATAATCTAACATTATCTATTCTATTGTAACATACGTCATTTATATTCTAACATATTCTATACTATTGTATTCTATTTTACAATATTCTATTCTATTCTATTCTCTCCCAGTTTCCACCCGACCCTCCAGCGGACGGGAATATAAACTCCTCCAGCGTCATTTCTATGGAAACGACCTGAGTCTCACTTCTGTTTCTGATTCCGGGCTGCAGATCCTGCGGAGGATCAGCTGACGACAGACGAAACTTTCAGGCTGCAGCGCACGACTGGGAGTGATGCATCTTTTCCTCAAAAAATCTTTGGTTCAACTTTGGTGTCCCAGGGTAACCCCATTCATAAAATATCTGCAGGAGTGACAGGAACTGAATATTCATACACATGACTCATATGGCATGATGCTGCAGTATGGGACTCTGGGACTGAGCTGTGGCACTCAGGGTTTTAGCATCGTTCCTGTGGGTTTTATACTGGGACTATTGAATTAAGGTGAGAAAATATCCTAAATTACTTTATTTTTTATTATTAAACTATTAATAACCAGTGATATCTTATTACTATTGGCCAGTTAGATAATACACATAATATAGTGTTCTTAAAATAAAATTTTATAAAATTTCTATCAAATGACCTGGTGATAAAACAGATAAGGTCCCAGTAGTTCTCACTATATATACTACATCTGACTAGATTTATATGAATATACATTGTATTGACAAACACTATGTACACACATAAATACGCATATATATGTATATGCATATATACAAACATACATACACATATACATACATACATACATTCATACACACATTTACAGACAAAACACATACATATGTGGACATATATAAATACATATATGTACACAGAAACACACATAATATCTATGTATATAGGTACAGGAGACATTATCAGGCATAACCCAGTCCGAGTCCCAGTATACTACATTTATACTAAATTATATTATATATATACACTAACGATATTTGTACATGTTAACATATCAACAGATGTATACACACATGTGTATTGACAAACACAGTAAATACACATTTATATATACATACACACCCAATATGTATGTATACACTGTACATGTACATGTATATATAGAGTTTAATTCCAAACACTATATATACATTTTAGAAAAAAGTTGCTACCTGAAATTCATCAGCCAATATTTGAAAAACAAAAATGATTCTGTCCTCAAAAAATTAAATATTTTATAAGCAAATGTCTTCACATAACTCCTAGCTTCAATACTACAGTAACACAGTACTTCAATACTAACCCACAATGTGCTTCACTTTCATGACAGCAGGCAATATGGGAGGATAAAAAATTAAAAAAACTCTTCATACATATACGCACATATACATACATATATTTACAGCCAAAATACATATGTATATGTGCATACAAATACATATATGTGCACAGAATACATACATACAGACACACGCATGTACATACAAATACACAAACACATACATACACACATACATACTGTATGTACATAAGTATGTTTGTATACATATAAACTTGCATATCATCGTACATACAAGAAAACATGCACACACCAGCACACACACACACACACATAGAGCTGCAGAGTACTCACAGTGACACAGGTGATGGCGGCGGGCTGGACGGTGTAACGGTGATGGCGGTGTTACGGTGATGGCGGTGTTACGGTGACGATGGTAACGACAGGCAGAGCCGGGGCAGTGCGGTCAGCCTCCTGTCTGCTGAGGGACTGAGTGACAGGCGGAGGGGAACCTGCTCTCTCTTTTCTAGGTTCCCACCCCTCTGGGATGGAAATTTCTCAGGTTTCCCAATGTAACGCTGTGCACTGTACAGCTCACACTGTCTGCTGACTCCTCCTCACCACACACACACACACACACACACACACACACACATACACACACACACTGTGAGAAACAAGGTACAGAGCTATAGGTTCATTCAGCTGTGTTTACAACTGTTTTGCTGCTCCTCTGACATCATCTGCCTTTTGCGTCAGCGGTGGACATCAGTATGTTTGTTTTAGCACAAGAACACACACACACACACACACACATACACACACACACAAACTACCATACAAATAAGAGGAAGTAAACAATTGACCATACATGTGAAACACCACATAGAGAGTGGAGACTATAATAGATAGCAGGATGAAAAGAAATTGACTTTATATCCCCAAGTATGTATGTAAATAAGTATGTAGCCACAGTAAAACTCTCCACTTTTTTACTGTATTCCTGCAGAACTGCATTTCAGCTGCCAGAGGCTGCAGTGCAAGGCTGGAAGTAACTAGTTACATTTACTCATGGTACTCTTATTGAGCAGATTTTTTTGTGTAATAGTACTTTTTTGGTTATTTTAAGTCAGTATTTTTACTTTACTTAAGTACATTTTTACTGAAGGATTGTAGGCTACTTCACATTTTAAATCCCGTCCATCACAGAACAGATTGTGTCTCTCCATCAGCAGCAGAAACTGGATCAACAGTAAACTGACAAACTGTGGATCCATTCACAGTGAGAAGAGGAATCTGACTTTACTTTGTTTCTGCACTTTATTTTGTCGTTTCTAATGTTTCCAGTTAAAAGAATCTAGTCTGAACTCTGACCTCTCTCCTTTTAGAATCACATGGAAAAGATCACAGCTAACAACGTTCTCTGTTCTAAAAAGGAACTCAAGAACTTTCACTCTGAGGACATTTTAAATCAGATACTTTTTACTTAAGTAGATTTTTACACCAGTCATTTTAACTTCCACTTAAGTTAAATTTCAACAAGGTACCAGTACTTCTACATGAGTAGGATGTTAAAGTACCACCACTGCAGCAGTGAATGGTAAACAGCTGGTATTATTTCTCATGGTCTATATGGTTGAGGAAGAGGAGATTCAAGAATGAACTGTCAGCAATAGTAAAGCAGGGTAAATACATGGAGAGATGATGGGAGACTGCCATTATACAGCAAGAGGCTTTCAATGAAATAATATCAGATCATATAGACTGTAATTTGGCCGTGGAGATATGTGTTTTTTTTGTTGTTTATATGTGATTAAGCTGCACATAATGGCGCAGCAGCATTGGTGGTTAAACCGGTGGAGTGGAGTTCATGCTGTTTCTTCACTGCTTCTTCTGTTTCCTCCTCATGATGATCAGTGAATAATAATAAGCCAGCCATTCAGCACTGATGTACGACACTCCCTGTTCTTCGGTACGTGAGAGTGTGAGCGTTCACCGGCCAGGTGACTTCACTTGGTGGCATGTGGAAACCAAAGCCTCTGTGAATCCTCTTCAGGTGAGCGGCGGCTCTTGAATGGGGGGGCGGTGGTTGCGTAGAAGGCTTTCAGCTGATGTAACATGATGTAACACCTCCTCTGGCGGCCATGTTGGAGGTCCTCAGCACCTGGACAGCAGCAGCATTCTGAATGTGTTGCTGCGGTACAGAGTTGTTGGAAAGTTGAGAAAATGCGACAGGACGGCTCTCCAAGTGGGAATTCGGAGTAGGAAACTCGCACAAGATTTCTCAACCTGACATTTTCCAGTTATCTGATATCATGCCAAAATGGCGGCAAGCGCTGTAAACGCTACACAGCATTATGTTTATAATGCTCAAAATACACTTAGGTTTTAATTTCAGCATCACATGAGTTTAAAGATATCAAAACACGTGTGGTAAATGGTTAAAGATAAGGATGGGGTCGCACACGATGGATAGTTAGCCTACTTAAAACGTTCTAAGTAACTATCCATCGTGTGCGACCCCATCCTTATCACCTTAAAGGATCTAATAACTGGACACCGCACGAGCGCAGTGGCCGTACTATGATCAAACGGTTAAAGATCTAAATTTGAAATGTATAGATGCACTTCCATGTTTCTTCCCTGGTTTTTGTACGCACAAAGATTGTAATTACGACCTATGAGCTGGGAATTTCTGACTTCTGACTTTGACTGGAACGCAGCATTGACGCGACCGTCTCAACAGAATTGAATTGTCAAATTTTTGTGTCGTTTTTGACTGGAAACTGATCATCACTTTAATCGATTTAGTGTTCAGATAATGTCAGCTAGTTAGCTAGCAAATCTGGTGAGCTAACCATCACTGTCTTGTTGTTAACACATCTGATTAGCACACTAGCTAACGTATCTAGTAGCAGCTAGCGTTAGCATGTTGACATTAACATCAGTGTGTTTGCTGGCTAGTTAGCTAGCTAACAGTTTGTTCAGGTTAACTGAGCTGACTCTTCTCAAGCTACAACTCAGAGTGTTTTGGAGTAGAGACTAGGGCTAAAGACAAGACAGTTTACTGTGTCACAGTAACCAAATCCACCTTATCAGACTACTGAATTGACCGACACCACAACAAATTATTCAGTCATATTGCTTACAAATATTTTGATTCATCAATACAAAGGAAACAGCAAGAAAAGAGCGATAAAATAAAATATGAAAGTCATATTTGAAGAATAAGCAAAAACTTAAAACATGTAAACATATGTTAAAGTTTTGAGTTAAACTTCAGGTTTTTTTAACCCAGGTTAGTGTTTGCTGGTCACATCTTCAGCAACACCCTGCTTTACATCAGTTACACTCACTCACACTGGGAACTGCCCAGTTCAACCAGTCTGTCAATCTGGATGAGTAAAGCTCTCTTCCCTCTTCATCTACTGTGGTTTTGTCCTTGAGCAAGGCACTAACCCCCACCTGCTGCAGTGAGGCTGCCCAGTAACCAGCAGTATCACACTGCGGTTGAACTGGGAAGCTCCCAGTGTGACTGTAGAAACTGGATGAGTGAAGCAGGGTGGGGCTGGAAAAGAGCACTTTCCTGTGTTAAAAACCCTCTGCAGTTTTATTCAAATAAAACTTTAATAGATGTCTGCAAGTGGCATAAGAAAACGTTACATTTTTCTTCCAATAAGACTTTTCAGTAAATATTTTATAGATGTCTTTCTTGTAATTTCCTTTACAGGAATTTGCATTGCATGTAAGAGCATTGAGTCAGACATTTAACAAAAGATAACAGTTAAGACGTCAAAGAACAGACAGGAAACAGGAATGACGGTGTAACATTTCATCATACAGGTGAGTGAGGTGCTGCAGCAGGTTAGGGTCGCAATCTGGAGAGAAACACACTAAATAACAGTTCCACTGATTTATAAATCATAGTTTACTGTATGAGTCATTCAGCAATTTAAATTGTCCCAGCGCAAAATTTGTGGAAAGAAGGGAAGCAGGTTGTTGCAGAAACAGTCGAGGTGCAGCAAGCCCTTCCCTCGTTAAATAAAGGTTTAAAAAAGCATTGTAATAGTCTGACTCACTGTTTGTCAGCTCCCTCCACAGAAACTACGGTATTCACCATCATGCAAAGTTATCTATTACTCAGCTTGTGTGATTGATCATGACTGGGCATTTTCCAGTACATGCTGATGATATGAGTTATCTTCAGTTGTGCAGGCGGCTGGGCGGCCTGGTTGTCAAGGAAACCATCGCATAACTGGAAGGTCAAATCTATAGTTGGTTTTCTTTGATCTGAACCAGAGTGGAAAAGTTTACTTGGTTGCCAGGGCTTGGAAACAAAAGTCACATGACTCACAAGTAGCTTATTGGACTTATTGGACGTTTAATGTGCATGTTCATGACTTCATGTTCCTGTAGCTTTAGCTCAGCATGATTGACTTCTCTGTCTCTTCTTCTGTGGTGTTTGGTGTTCATACCAGTTAAGAACACATGAAGTCCAGACTTGCAAGCATGAGCAACCGCATCCGTCTCTTTCTACCCATAATCCCTTGTGTTTCGGGGTGGTTTCCTGTAGTCGGTTGGATTAACGAACCGCTCCACAGTTCTGTTAGAGGACTGAGACTCTCGCTGCCGTTATTTGGTGCCACCAGAGTTCAAAGGTCATCGTTCTCATCTGGGCAAACCGACTGAACTGAAGGAAGAAACGCTGCAGAGTCTGAATAAACCGATCAGAACATGATGTGTGTGAACGCACCCGAAGAAAGACACTTAACCCGCTCCAGGGCTTTATAGCTGTTTATAGCACTGACTGTGAATTCTCTGGTGAAATGTGTGTGTGTTTCAGGGTGATGTGCAAAAGAAAAGTCCTAATAAACGTACAGTGGTAATCGGACGGTCTAAGATCCTCGTTTCCCCAGTGGTGGAATGGTCTTCCCACTCCGGGAATCTCCTGTTGTCACCTGAAAACTCAAAACTGAAAACAACTTTAAGAAGACGTCACTCTAACTTCACTGCATCACATCCCTCCTCTCATTTCTTTCTCTTTAACTCACTGCAAAACGCTCTTATTTTGGAAAAACAAATCCCTTGTTCTTCTCTACTTGACTCTTACTTCCTTTTTAAGCACTTCTCTCTTACATGATCCTTCTAGAGTCACAGGGATATTATCCAGGCTCTGTGGCTTTGACCCTTGACCTCCTTACTGCTGGTTGCTTCTAATATTGGTGATCGAGGAACTGAAGCTTATTCTACAGTTGGACTCGGTGAAAGTTGCTCTGGGTAAGAATGTCAGCTAAATGTCTAAAATGTTTAATGCCAAAATGAAAAATGTACAGTTCTTTGAGCGTCAAATTTATCTTTTCTGATCCGGGTTGAAAGCCTTGTTTCTCCACAAAGTAAATCTTGCATATTTCCCAAATGAGGGCCTGACGATGATGAAATCTGAACATGGCATTTGCTCAACACAAAGAGGACAACATGAACTTTCACTTCAGCTGATGGGAACATGAGAAACAACAGAGTCGGAGCCGGATGACGTCCGAGCCTCTTTGTTATTGTTGATTATCTTGTTTTCTCTTCATGTTGGGGATGGGAGTCGGGGATAAATGTCTGATGCAAAATGAGCTCGCAAAATATAAATATCACCACGCAACAGCCGTGTTCTGCTAACTGTTACTGGCAGCTTCAACTCCTGCAGGTTAAAAGGTGATGGGACATTGCAAAGACAGACCGCAGAACGTACCGTTCATTGAACGGTAATGACTGGCCATTGAGTAAAAGGAAGAGGCTGTTGCATGTTCTGGGAATTCTCCAGATCGCCTCATTTCCCTCTGATATCCTGTTCAGGACCGGAGACCACTGGACACACAAGTCAGCAGCATTTTTTTTTTCTGTTGAATTCACCTCCCAGCCTCCCACCAGACCCTGCACCGCACTCCCAATTCCTCCTTTTTCACTTCAAGAACTGTTAATCAACTAGATATCAGACATCTTCCTAAACAGTTCCTCTTGGCGATGGAGCCAGATTGCAGCAGCGGTTCAGCAGGCACGCAGTGAAGAGTGAGCCGTTTCTACACGGGCTGCATCTGTTAAGTGAAATACTACAGTGAAGGAAGAACCTCGACTTCTGATTGGTCACACAGCAGGCTGCATATCTTACAAAGGATGCGGTGCAGGAAGGCCTACAGAGGTGGATTATGGCTCAAATAACTGGCAGCAGTATGTGCAGTTTGAGCTGCTTGTTGTGCCGGCATACAAATACAGTCTGGGGCAGGACATTTACTTTTTTGTCCAAAATTAACTGGCTAATTTTACCTTTTTTTTTTTGTTTCCTTTTTCACTTTCAGCGTTCTCTTTATTATCCTCCAGCTAGCATGCACACCCACGGGAATTTACTTTTTTGTTTTGTCAAAATGCACAAGACACTTTTACTGTTTGAGCATTTATTTTAAATTTTAGAATAGAAAAGAACATCCAAACAGTAGTTGGTTACCTAAATGTACCTTTATTTACCAGCCAACTAGACATAACAGGACCTCCAAATCGTGAGCTTAGAATTATACGGTTCTATCTGCCTTCAGGACAGTTCTGAGATATTGAGCTTCAAAGTTTTCAGCATCCATTGAGTTAAATGGAGATGGGTCCTTTTGTTTTAGAAATTACAGACTCAAAAATCATCATTATTTTAAAAAAATAACACCACACATATGTCAACAGGCACTCATAGAATATAGGTTCATGCGACTAACTCGGTTTTGACAAAAAGGTCAGATAGAACCTTATAATACCAAGGTCACGAAATGCTGATTAAGGAGCTAAGTGTCCTGAAATGTTTCATTATTGGAAAATTAGACACACAGAGAACAGCAAACAATGAACTGAAGAATAACTAACCATCTTTTAGATAACAGACTAAACAAAAAAGGGCTTTTTATTGCCCAAAAGGAATCCACAAGAGTGCCGCTGAACATCGTCAATAATTATAATTAAACTAGAACTTCCAGTCGGCCATTATCACCAGGCGTACAATCACTGATACAAACAAAAATAAAGTATATTTTCAGAAAAGCTTTTTTGCACATATAAGATCCTGTACTAATATAACTTAAAGCTGCACTAGGTAATATTTTCATGTAAAACTCCAGCTGCCTCATCAGGCTAAATGAAGTGTGTGTGCAGCAGAGAAGA
This sequence comes from Centroberyx gerrardi, assembly GCF_048128805.1. Classification (NCBI taxonomy): domain Eukaryota; kingdom Metazoa; phylum Chordata; class Actinopteri; order Beryciformes; family Berycidae; genus Centroberyx; species Centroberyx gerrardi. The sequence goes on along the minus strand of NC_136006.1, from coordinate 3,659,508 downwards.
GCGCCTCGTCCGCCGCTAACTGAGACGCTGTTTGTCCAAATTAAATTCTGCTGTCCGTTTGCTCGCTGGTGATCTGGAAACCTTCTCCACACAGGAAGAGACGACTTGAACGTCTCCTGAACGGCAGCGGGTGAGACGCTCCGTCCTCAACCCCCACCCACCGAGAAGAAGACATGTAGTTTACTGACAGCGCTTACTTAGGATTTCTGGGAGAAGAAGTCCTTCAAATTTTAAAGTCAAAGTTATCTTTCACTGCCACTACGGGCCGCCAAAGTGTGAAGTTGCCTAGTGCAACTTTAAATCAGTTGGATACTACTATGATTTAATACTAATTTATATAATAACAGCCTAAAAAGGTGGTAAACTCTATTCTATAAGTTCTAAAACAGAGATGAACTCTTTAACACACTAAATTGAATTGAATAACAGCCGAACTACAGACTACAGCAGCTGCAGTGAAGAGCTGAGAGAGAGATCTGTGGTAAAAGGAAAAAGGAAAGTCCAGTCTTCCAGACAAGAGGACAGAGTCTCTGTGTCAAGACGAGCCTCCTTACATAAGACGTCCTCAGAAAATTACATTCTTCATGACTTCTCCTTTTCAACGGAGGAGCTCAGACACCCACACACACACTGACACGGATGGATCTGGAACACACACACACACACACACACACACACACACAAACACCACAGCGCTGGGGGAGATCATTACACAACACACACACACACAGAAATAAAGTGAGGTCAAAGCTTCAGTGTACTGGAGGTTTTTGGGAGCTTGGCAGCATCAGCAGCAGTTCAGTTTCCTCTGAGCTGACTCACTGTGTGTGAACAGATAATTCAACGTCAGACAGAAATTTATATATTTCAGCTTTACAAGTTTCATATGATTGACTTGTGAAAATAAAAGCATGTTGGATATTTGCTGGCTACTCATTTAGCTGGTTTGGAGAATGTGTGAATGTGAAAACAGGCTTTACTTTAAAGGTTTCCATGCAAATCTGGAAAGTGACTAATTATGAAGTTTGCAGTGATGCAGTCAGTTGCAAAGATACACACAGTGTGTTGAAATAACACCTGAACACACAACATGAATGTGCTGAGAACTGACGTGTTGGAGGTGTTTAAATTACCCAACATGTGTTGCAACATGTGGCGTTAACACATCTTTTCAACATGTCTGCATGCGTGTTTGGGGAACAAAAACACAACCGTCAGACGAGCAGAATGAGGCACTTCAGAGACAGAGGAAGACTCTTTTTTTTTTTTAAATTACTTTTAGAGTTTATTCAAAGAAAAAAAACCTTCAGGAAAATACAGGAGTTCCTGTCATACACAGAGAGACATAAGTTAGAGTAGCATGGCAGAAACAGCGGAGGAAAACACGTCGCCTGACGTCCGGCCTGCAGGGAACGTTACTGCAGCGTTTCCATGTCGAAGCAGCGCTTTGTGATTACCTGAAATGAACAACACGCGTGTTCTTTATTGTTTCGTGAGTAGGTTATTTTGTTGGGAGGGGAGATGGAAAAAAAAAAAAGAAATAATATCCAATACAAAATGAGCTCAAAAAGCAAAACAAAAAAAGAAAAAAAGAACCAAGACGCTTATGCATAAAACATAAATATCGTGATGCACATTAGTGTAACAAAACATTGCCTCTGTAAACATTTTCTCCACCTAAGGTGAGCGTTATAATATTAAACCACCGCAGTCGCGTATTTACGAGTACATAGACTTACAGAAACAACAGAAACTATCGTTAAGCTTCTCAACTAGCTCTAAAACTTAGGAATACACAACGCTTCAAGTGAAATCTTTAAAAAAAAAAAAAAATTGTATTTCCAAGTAGTGGTTTTCATAACAATAGGGTTACATGTTTTAAATGCTGCCTTCTTGGCACTTTTTCCAATGGAAGTCGGCATGCGACTGCTTTTTCAAATTAGAGATTAGAGACCGTTTCCCCCCCCCCCATTAAGAATATCAATAATAACCGTAAGTTTTTTTCATGAAGTCACTACAGCCACTCATCAAGGCCTCGATGTAACGAGAGACAAACTGAGTATCGCCGCACACAGACCTCGCACCACGCAGCATCGGGGTCCAAACAGCTTCTCCACACACTATACCGAGCGGCTGGCAGCGGCCTTTCACACGCCGAAACACCGCTAACGTGTTGATTGTGTTCACCGGGGGAAAAACACACCCGAGATAAACTTGTGCGCGACCCGGCGACGACGTGTTTGGACATGAAGTCAGAGCAGAAACTGGAAACTCTCCTTTTTGCCCTTTCCACCGAACAATGTTCAATCCGTCAAGAGTCGCTGTGTTTTCTTGGGAAATAAGAGGGAAATCCAGCTCAGCAGAGGGTCTGGAGGAAAACGATGCTGCAGTTCATTGATCAGTCTTTCACATATACAGACTACTTAAACAGCAGGGGGTGGGGGGCGGGGGGGGGGGGGAGAAAAACAAAAAACAAAAAATAAACAGATTCCTGCCCGAAAAAGTGGGTTTCCGTCTTCACTTTCTTCACAAAACAGCTGCAGGTCTAACAAACGAAGGAGAAGTTTAGCTCAGTGTTGCCTTCTGTTGGAGGACGGCCCGGGAACGTGTTCGCATGTCGAGCTCAAAAAGGGTTTCACGCCCCCCCCCCCCCCCCTCCCCCACGTCTGATGGAAAAGAGCGCCAGGCGAATGCGAGCAGGGAGCAGAAACGTCTGGAGAAGCCGCCGACGCGCGTCTCCCGCGGCGATGAGGAGTTTACAGAAGTCGCCGCGCTAACTTGAAATTCGACATCTAAAAACTGATCACTTGTGACAAGATACAGCAAAAGAAAAAAAGAAAGTCATCTCATGCCTTGGACCACCACACAGTACAAGTCTTTCTACATTCTTGACACTTAGTGCATTGCATTCGTAAAAATGATACAGATGAGAAATGAAACGAGTCGAAATAACGAAACGAGAAAAGAAAAGTCCACCTTTATTTTTTTTTTTTATCGCTATCTGCCGACGAGTGAAATAAACCTGCTGACCACGCGTCGCCTCTCTGCCATGAACACTCACATCGCCCCAACTCTCCGACCCGCCTGATCACAGCCACACACACACATACCGGACGACCTCCTGTACTTTATCGCTCCATTTTCTTCTTCTTCTTCTTCTGTGTTTTTTTATTTATTTTCCTGTTATATCCGACTATTCACAGCAGTACTAGTTCCCTCGAGCGTCGGGACGTCCCGTGAGCGTCCGAACCCGAACGCAGCCGAGCCGAAGTTCAGGTCGCCATGTTTGACCGGCGGGGGACAGACAAACATGACCACTGACACTAACCCATGAGATTAAATGAGCTTTTATTATACATAGACACCATAGTTTTTCGGACCGCGCCCACGTCACTACGTCGCCGTCGACTTTCGCGACGCCTCGCGGTTTCTGTGGGGTTTTCGGGAGTAAAAGCAAGCAAACTGTGGAACCGTGTGTGAATGTGTGTGTGTAAATCTTTAAAAACAAGGTAAAAGACATGTTTTAACTCCACATAGTTACACTTATCTTTAGGGAATAATAATAATTCAAAAAAATACTATTCTGAAATCCATCTGCTTCAACACATCTCTCTCTCTCTCTCTCTCTCACATTGATCCCCCTTTTTTTTTCTTCTTTTTTTTTTTTTAAAGCACCTGTCCTAACAACACAATACTTCAACGACACACACACACGCTCCACTCCGTCGAGTCCCGTCAACGTGCTACCAGACTTACGGTAAAAACCTCGAGGAAGAAAAACAAAAACGGAACGAAAAAAAAAATAAAAAGGCCCCTCCCACCCGCCTGTTGCCGCGACGACGCCGAGCCACCCAGCCAGCCGTCATCGGACCAAACAGAAAATACATTTTACATACACTACTGTAGCATTAATACCATAGACTCTCCGACCCCACCGGCCCCGCGAAAACGCTAGTAAGAAGAGGCGAGGAGGAGGAGGAGGGGGGGGGGAGGAGGAGGGGGCGGAGGGGGCGGGGCTCTTAAAAGATGCAGAGCTGCAGAAAGTAGTAGTAGTAGTAGTAGTAGTAGTAGTAATAGTAGTACTAGTAGTAGTTAGAAGACGGAGGAATCGATGCGGAGGTACAAACTCGACCCCGTCGCAATCTTGATGAGCACCAAGAAAACGGAAAGGAGGGAAAACAAAACCGCTTTCCCCCTTTTTCTTCAATTCACATTTACTTTTTTATTTTTCCCCCCCTCGCTCGATTTATCCCTACTTCTTCTCATCGCCGATTAATCTTGAATTTCGTTATACAAGTTGTCGCGTCTGGTATTTGGCGGCCAAAAAAAGGGGGGGGGGGGCGACTACTACGTGACTCGTTGTGTTGCAGGCGGCAAGGGGAATTTGTCGTTGTCGTTGTTGTTGTTGTTGTTGTTGTTGTCGTCGTCTGTTCGGAGGGGGTGGTTGGGGTTTGTTTTTTTTCCGACGTCGACGGTGGGTTCTGGGATCCAGTGTTAGCGAGGAGGAGGAGGAGGAGGAGGAGGAGGAAGAGGAGGTGGGGGTGGGGGGGGGGGTGGAGCTCTACCAGCTGAGCAGGTTGGTTCGGCCCAGAGTCATGAAGTAGACCTGGCTGGAGCCTCCGGACCGGACCGAGGCGAAGAAGACCTGCGGAGGGACGCGCACACACACACACACACACACACACACACACAGACAGAGGTATGTATAGGATACGTTTGCAAAAAAAGTAATATAAGTGGGGATGGGACAGTCACGATTCAATACAACCAGGATACCATGTGATAAATAAAAATTCAATGACACAAATCTTTCTAGCGATGCCATTGGCTGCTAGAATGTAAACAACAATTTAGAAATGTCATTACAAAGTGACAATAATATAATTTGGATGGAGAGCTTGTGAAACTGTGATGATCAAGCGTCTCATTAGTGATTCCTACAGCAGAATAACATGGAAAACACCATACGGATTGTCACATTTTTATTGCGATATACTGAATTTCGATGTATCGTCCCATCCCTGTAAGTCAGTAAAGAAAAGTAATGTTTTTGGAAATTTCTTGGTTAAAGCAGAACATGATGTCGAGAGCAGCACGAGCTGCTGTAGCAGGAAGTCTGTTCACATCCCAGATCTGACGGTCCTGCCCGTGTGCCGCCCGTCACTTCCCAAAACTGCAGCTGAAGGACAACCACCAATAACTCTCCACTTCTGCTTCTCTCGTACAAACTGGCCCGCGGTGTTAAGATGGAGAAACTGCAGCAGCTTCACACTTCTGAGAAACTGGCAGGGAGTGTGTTTACCAGCTGTGACAAGGGCCGCATATATATGTGCTGAAATATGTGTGTGTGTGTGTGTGTGTCCTGTTTCCAGATGGTTAACCAGCCTAACACTAGATGAAGGAAACCACATAGGGAGCCTGGTTCAGGAGAAGAGTGATAGCAGCGCTGCATGATTACGGCAAATATGATAATCCCCATTATTTTTCAAAATATTGTGATCACAATTATTAATCCCGATTATTTGTCTTTGCTTGATAAACCACACCAGAACGTTCACAGACACCGACAATATAAGAAACACTTAAAAAATCGGTGAATTACATGATTATTAATCGTGGAAACATAAAACGGTGATATCCGACGAGCTGTGACTGAGCGTGCAGCCCTGGGTGACAGAGAGGGTTCGTTTCACTTAAACTAACGGAGGTTTGTAGAACTTCTCGTCAGAAAATGTTGGATAACGAGATCCGATCTTGTCATTCGATTCGCTCCGAGTTTTAAAACACGCCGCGCCCCGGAAACGGCAGCTCTGGTTTGTTTTTCTATCCGAGTAGAAACAAGTTTCCTTTGTGCATATATGCAGTTTATGTGTGTGTATATATGGGTGTGTACAGTATGTGTATGTATGTGTATGGGTATGTATGCATGTATATGTTTATATGCATGTATGTATGTATATCTGTGAGCATGTATGTAGGATGTATGTGTATATATATGTATATACTTTTGTAAATGTGCATGTATACTTATAGTTACTTGTGTATATTTTACTCTTTTATTTAACTTTTATTCTATGCTTTCTCTCTTGTACAGCACTTTGTAACTACGGTTTTGAAAGGTGCTATATAAATAAAGATTTATTTACTTACTTACTTAGCTTGTGTAGCTACGCTAACGATAGAAATATGTAATAATATGTAAAAATATCTAACCGACTGTGCCGCTTCAGAGACGAAGGTGTGGCTATGCGAGTTTAGAGCGGGATCCTGGTGAGGGTGCAGGGTGGGGTGATGGGGGAGGGGGGGGGGGTTGGGTGTATATACGTCATGTGTCTCCGTGGACGCCTCACCTTGTCGTTTCTTTCACAGAGGAACTTGAGTCTCTGGGCTCTCTTGTGCATGAAGACCCCGTCCAGGTGGCCGGTCTCCACCGAGCGGATCTCGATGGCCTTCTCCCCCCAGCCCATGATCTGGTTGGAGCGGATGTAGGCTGCACACAGAGGGGGTGGGGTGGGGGGGGGGTTAAAAATGATAACGCTACACCTTTAAAACAGTTCACAAAGTGCTTCAACAATCAATACAATGAAATTAAAACAAGAAACCACCAGATAAAAAGATGAGAACTCAGGTAGGTCGTTCCAAAGCCTCTCAAGTGTGTGTGTGTGTGTGTGTGTGTGTGTGTGTGTGTTTTTGCTCTGCTGCTGTAAGACAAATAATCAATGCAAGGGCCTTATGTAGTAGAAATACAATAGGGGTGTGTGTGTGTGTGTGTGTGAGCATGTGTGTTAACATGGATGTTGAACTGTTGAAGCACCACTTTTAACTGCAGGCTTGCTGCAGCTTGGCTCCATACGCAAGAAGAAATATGCAGAAAAAATCAAGTTTTATTCTTTTTTCAGGCGTTGGACGTTACATATGAGGGGTGGAAGTGACAAAACTTAAATGATAATAAAAATAGATGTGATGAAAATGCATGTCAACTGAAAAATTGAGTGATAAATTGTCGAATGATTACACCATTTTTCAATTCCCTGTCATCACCTCTAGATTTATCAGTTAATTTGCTACTTCCACCCTTCCAGAGCCTTAAACGATAAATGGCAGTTACGTTGTTTAAATGATAAATGATGAATCACAGAAAGCAGGGAGAAATTGTGAAAATGGCTCTGGTTCTATCAAACCACCTCTATTTTTAATCAAATTGTCTAGTTAGATTTGTTGGATTTCTCAAGTCACTTGACACTCAGTTTTCTCATTCAGTTTTTAAATCTCTGAGCATTTTCATCACATCTGTTTTTATCATTTCATTTTAGTTACCTCTTCCCCTCACAGTCACAACAACAGACAGCCTGGAAGCTCATTAGTTGGCTGACAGAAATCAGAGTTTTGTGTTACAATATAATAATTTACTATATATACTGTCTGCAGTATGAATGCAGGAAAGATGCAGGATAAATGCATGAAGAAAGATGTGTGTGTTTGTGTGTACATGCATGTTGCATGTGTTTACATGCTCAGGCCTGTGTGTGTGTCTACTGCCTCTTGTGCGTGCCATACTTCCCGTCTCACACACACACACACACACACACACACACACACACACACACACACACTCACTCACCCACTGAGGTGGGCATCTCTCCCCACTGCAGCACCACGTCCTTGGTGATGCGGCCGTATGTGTTGACGTAGACGCCCTCGTCCTCGTAGCACACCAGCAGCTCGATGCCGTCGGTGTTGGGCAGGATGATGATGGCGTGGGACTGGATGCTGGTCTGGATCTGGAGGGACCGACAGGACAGAGGACAGGACAGAGGACAGAGGACAGGACAGAGGACAGGACAGAGGACAGGGGACAGGGGACAGGACAGGACAGAGGAGAGGGCAGAGGACAGGACAGAGGACAGAGGACAGAGGACAGGACAGAGGACAGAGGACAGAGGACAGGACAGGGGACAGGACAGAGGACAGAGGACAGGACAGAGGACAGGACAGGGGACAGGACAGAGGACAGGACAGAGGACAGAGGACAGGACAGAGGACAGGACAGAGGACAGAGGACAGGACAGAGGACAGAGGACAGAGGACAGGACAGAGGACAGAGGACAGGACAGAGGACAGGACAGGGGACAGGACAGGGGACAGAGGATAGGACAGAGGACAGAGGACAGAGGACAGGGGACAGGACAGAGGACAGGACAGAGGACAGGACAGAGGACAGGGGACAGGACAGAGGACAGAGGACAGGATAGAGGACAGGGGACAGGACAGAGGACAGGGGACAGGACAGAGGACAGGACAGAGGACAGGACAGAGGACAGGGGACAGGACAGGGGACAGGACAGAGGACAGGGGACAGGACAGAGGACAGGGGACAGGACAGAGGACAGGGGACAGGACAGAGGACAGGACAGAGGACAGGACAGAGTCAGAGTGACTACAGCGCCAAAATGTTACGTATCCATTAGGACTGCACAATGATGACTAACATGATAAATCAGAGGGGTTGTGATCACAAATATATATATATATATATATATATATATATATATATATATATATATATATATATATATATATTATTCGGTGTTTACAGTGTATACTGCTGCAGTTTCTTGTTTACTGGTGTCTGATGAGAGACAAAACTTCACGGTTTTAATATTCTCTAATTAAATAAACTTTACTTTTAATGTGTATGGCTCCCATCCATTTTATGCTTCTACATTGTTTGGCACCTCTGTTCCTGTTGGAGTCTGATTTCTCTCCTGTGATCACACATATTTATGTAATGATCATTAGTCTTAATAATCTGGGGAACAAAGTTAGAGATGCACTTTTGGCATCTTACACCAACATCTTGCCTCTCTTCAGCTACAGCAGGCGAGGGAAATTAACTGAAAAGCAAATCTTTCCATATTCAATGATGAATAACTGTGAAAACTCAAACCACAGTTTAAAAATACAGGGTCAGGCTAGTAAGACAGAGTGAAAAGTGTGTGTGTGTGTGTGTGTGTGTGTGTGTGTTCTTACGTGTGTAGGCAGGTAGATGTCGTAGACGGCCCCGGAGTCGACGTCCACGGCGTGGAAGCCTGAGCAGGAGCCGTAGATGACCTTTAACCTCTGACCCTCCTCCACGGTCAGGTCGACCAGCAGCGGCTTGTGCACCAGGTCGCCGAACGACTGAACACACACGGAACGACAGAGATGGAGAGAGAGAGAGGAAGAGAGGAAGAGAGGAAGAGACAGGGAGGAAGACCAACAGAACAAAGAGTCACATGATTTTCTGAGGTTTCCAAATGACTCATTTTAAATTAATGTAATGTATTAACGGCCAAATGAACCAAAAGAGCCTCATGCGTTTCTCTAGAGTGAATTAATAATGAATCAGTCAGTAAAACATTTGTCTTTTTCCTGTTTAATCAGCCAGCAGCAGCTTCTGCATCAGATCAGTAAATGTTCAGATCAAGCTTCAAAAAGATACTTCCTCTTTAAAATGGATTTGAAGTACAAAACCTCACGCTACTTTCTGAAAATTCAAACAATTGAATTTGAATTTTTCCACCCCCTTTACACCTGGCATCAACATACATCCTTGGTGATGGGATTGTAATCGGATAGAGCAAAAATGCATAAAATCCAGCTGTGAATGTAAATGCACCCGGGACGCACTGAAGAGTGTTCAGAGACGCATTTGTCCACATTAACAACAAAGTGTTAGTATGTGCATCTCCAGTTCAGATACAGAAGCTACGTAAACAGTAGCGATGGGACGATATATCGAAAATTCAATATATCGCAATTCAGAAATGGGACAATCCGTATGGTGAGTCAGGAACATGAATGGTGATATCAGCTCCATGTTATTCTGCTGTCAGGAACATGAATGGTGATATCAGCTCCATGTTATTCTGCTGTCAGGAACATGAATGGTGATATCAGCTCCATGTTATTCTGCTGTCAGGAACATGAATGGTGATATCAGCTCCATGTTATTCTGCTGTCAGGAACATGAATGGTGATATCAGCTCCATGTTATTCTGCTGTCAGGAACATGAATGGTGATATCAGCTCCATGTTATTCTGCTGTAGTAATCACTAATGAGACTCTTGACCATCACAGTTTCACAAGCTCTCCATCCAAATTATATTATTGTCACTTTGTAATGACATTTTTAAATTGTTGTTTACGGTCTCAGAGATAAACAGAATTCTGCTCAGTCAGACTTTGTTGTCATTGAACTTTTATTGATCACATCGTATCGTGGCTGTATTGAATCCTGAAGCCCAGATCACGTATCGAATCGTATCAGGAGATAAACACACTGTCCCATCAGCAGTAAATGGAAATAAACATTTGCAGATTCAACCAGGAAGCAAACGCAAAATCAAAACAGGCGTCTCGGATAGCAACGCAACTGTCAAAATGGATTAACAGGAAACTCGTTATGGGGGAACAAGCCAGGTGAGGAGTTTAGTGTCAATATTATGAGACAGAGAGAAAGAAAGATCAGATTTCAGGAGACGCATTGTAATGCCAGGTGTAAATGTAATCCGGCTACATCTAGACATCCTGGACACCAGACGCAGGTTAACGTCTGACAGATAGTTTTGTTTTCACTCACCTTGAAGGCCATGAACTTGTGGTAGGGCTTCGGCGCCCAGGCGTAAACCTCCACCGAGTTCTTCAGAGCCAGAACCAAGAATTTGATCCTCTCGTATTTCACTGGGGGAAAAAAGCAACGGGGAAACATGAGAACAGAAGAGTGACAGGTTTAGCATCAGGGTGGGGAAAGTGGCAAAGACTAAATGTTGGTGAATTTTTTTGCCGTTGCAGGTTGCAGTTTGTCGACTCCACCGGCAGCTTTGGCAGAAAATCAGCCACCGTTAGTAACTTTTATTATCTTTGAAAAATCCACTTGGTTGGAAAATGGTGAAACAAGCAGGTGAATTTCGGGATTTATCAGCTTCTGTGGCCAGTGGACAAAACGTTTCTTGATAATCATTGAAATCAAAATAACAACTTTTTTTTTTTCAGTGCAGCAGATCAGACAGGGAACCGAACAGCAACAGAGACCGATACACAGAACAGTTAAGAGGTAAATAAAATGAAACAAGACGCAATATAAAATGATATAAATGAGGAAAAAAACGACAAGCTAAAGCATTACAAACATTTATGATTCCCAGTAATATCTTTTCATAATCTTCTCAAAAGGTGTCAGTGTTGGCTGATGTGGGATTGTTCTGGATTAGTGATAATGAACGCAAAATTTACTGTATGAATATGGGACTGAGAATATGAGATATATATAGTCAACTGACAGCTTTTTCAATAGTTCAGAAATGAAACATCTCAGCTTTCAAAATGTCCTTCCATGGCTTTTCCTTGACCCAATTTCCGGACAAACCAATGTTGTAATATTTTCAAAATCATACAAGGAAATAGAAGTTATAATTAAATTTATCACGATGTCGATTGGCAGCTTGTTGGGTTTCTCTCAGACCCCAAAAAAACCTCCTTGCTTTTCTACTGTTAATGCCTGATTGATGCCAATTGTCCTGATAAATCATTAGTGTCCTGGCGATTAATCTGAAGCATCCACTTGTATGATCAATGTAAACTGTCATTGGAAGGTTATAACGGTGATTAATTGGTATTATCCACATAGTTTCTACTGATATCCACCAGCTGTTATTTCTGATGCAGAGTAAAATTCAGCCAGATGCGTCAGCAGGTCTCCGTCACAGAAATGCAGAATTGGGACACTGAGGGTTTTTCAGAAATATTGACTTTATCTCAACAGCCCTGTACTTTCCAGAAGTGCTGATACAGCGTGTGCCATCTGCCACTCCAAAAACCAAATCTCATGAGATTGGATCAAACCCCCCCGACAGGAAGTAGACTTCATGACCGACAGCTCTGACCAGCGGACGGGGATTCCAACAGGAAGTGCAGGTCTGTGCTCAGTGGCACGACCATCACCTGGGACATTTTGAATTATAGACATGGCACTGTAGCTTCATGTCGTCTAGGATGTCGCTACCGCATTGTTTCTTAACCCGGGGCTTTCCATCCCCGTTTTTTTCTTTCTATCAGTGACATGTCGGCGCCACGCACGTGCGCTCGCTCACGTACGCATCCTGAGCTGAGCCTGTGACGTCCAGAGCGACCAGTACAAGACGGACTGTGGTTATACTGGGCAGCTCCCAGTGCCAATGTCTAAAAGTATGAATGTGACGCAGGTTGTTGCTGATAAAGAGCAGACATGTTCAGTCCAACTTACCTGGAAAAATAAAACATTAAATTCCTTAAATTCCTAAAAACCTTCCCTAACCAGGTCCAAAACAAAAACACAACTATTATAAACAGAGCTATATTCAGATAACTTTGTAAACACTGAACCTTATAAATGATGGTGGATAAATCAGGGGGTTGACTGTATAGAGCAAACCACTGAGCTTCAATGGATAGAATTAGATTAGATTAGATTAGATCAACTTTATTGTACCAAAGGAAATTAGTCTTGGACACAACAGTGCCTGCTGGATAAAATACACATAAAATACACTTAAATACACATCATCTTCCACATTGCACTTGCCCATCCATAAAACACAACTATATACCTATTTCATACATACAGACAACAGGCATTCATGTTCAAATTTACATTTTAAACAGTTACTTGGCTGGTAGACTGGAGTCTGACAGCAGGTTTTTTTTAAATTGACACAAGAAATCTTGTTTCTTTACCTTGATTTTTCCACTCATACTCCATTCAGCAACACCATTGCTCACATTCATACAGCAGGCTAACCGCAGACTTGCACAACCAACCGCAGTCTTCTATTGAACCGTGAGCATCTTCAGTGCTTTGCTCAAGATGTTGTGGAAGCTGAGGGAGTTTCTCCAAACAAATCTTTGGAATTCAAACCTGCTTCTTGTGTGTTACCTATGAACTTTGTAGTGGACACAGCCCTCCATCTTCTAACAATACTAGAAACCAACACAGCTAGCAATGGCTTTGCTGTTATGTCACAAATCTCCCAGTGACATCTGGCTCCATCATGGAGGTTCACTGGAGAATTGGCTGTGCACAAATAACAGCTAAACATATAAAAAAACAGGCTAGAAACAGAGCAGCTTGTTGTGGTGTGTCTGTAGATCCATTCAGTAACGTTCTCAGTAAAAGTGAATAGTGTGATAAGGTGGATTTGGTTACTGTGACACAGTAAACTGTCTTGTCTTTAGCCCTAGTCTCTACTCCAAAACACTCTGAGTTGTAGCTTGAGAAGAGTCAGCTCAGTTAACCTGAACAAACTGTTAGCTAGCTAACTAGCCGGCAAACACACTGATGTTAATGTGAACATGCTAACGCTAGCTGCTAATCAATCAGATGGATCAGTGATGAAATGATCAGTTCAGTCAGAAACAGCACAGAAATTAACCGTCTGTTCAATTCTGTTGAGACGGACATTTATAAATGCAATCAGCTGTTGTTTCCCGGGAGCTGAGGACCTCCAATATGGCCGCCAGAGTGTGTGCTACATCACCTGAAAGCCCTCTATTCCTCTGACAATAATGTACTGAGAAGTGTAGGACTGTTACATACCGACTTTGTAGTGGACGCAGCCCTCCAGGTCTCCTACAGTGGTCCATCCCTGCTTCTTCTCCACCTCCGGGTCGTTGTGAAGGATCTTGTTCCTCAGCCAGGACAGGTAGTAGACACGCAGCTTGTTCTTCTTACCTGTCATGGAGAGAGAGAGAGAGAGAGAGAGAGAGAGAGAGGGAGGGATAGTAATAAATGGGGAGAGAAAGTAGGAAAGCAGTCACCCGTCAGCGCTCATTCTTCACTCAATTTTTCCTTGGTGAAATCTAAGTTTTAAGACACAGATAATCAATTTCCTGTGTTTCTTGCCTGTGTTTGAGGCAGCTGATTTGAAGATTCAGCTGATGAGCCTGACAGGGAGATGATGCTTTTCTTTCCTTCAAATCACCTCAACACTGGGGCTTTATTTTTTTTTTCATTTTTTCCATGAATTAGATGCCATCGCCCCATGTTTCCTCTCAAATCCTCCCCTGAATCCTGCATTTACTGTCATGAACATTGCATGCCAACTTCGTCAACAGCGTCAAATCCCCCCAGACGAATGTGTATATTTTTGTGTATGCACGTGTAAAGAAGATGCAGTCTGACAATTCAAAGCAGGCTGAAAAGCAGATCAGTTTCCCCTTTATACATGCCTGTGTTTGGTTTGTGAGTTCATCTATCATTACTTAGAGACTATTTATAATTTTTACAGTAGATCTATCAATAGCCAACATAGCCATAATTCTTTCTAGCCAGTAGAAACTCTGGATTGGCATCATTAAGATCTGTTTTTAATCTTTAATCTTTTTCTGTTTATTGTATTTTTGAGTACATCCTGTGCTTTGCAGCTGCAGTGATCTATTTTGACCAGATCAATAGAGTTCATCTTGTCTTAAAAGACCCAGAGACAGGATCTCTCTCCTGTCTGTCTGCAGCGTTTTGCAACACTTTGGGAAGTTAGTGATCCTGAATGTGGGTCAAGCTGAGAGAAAAAGAACAACGTGCAAAGGAACGGTCACATGCACATACATCCAAAAAGACAGAAGTAGGAACAATAGCAAATGGCCAATGTTGAATTCAGATATATTCATTATAGAAGTCCCACTTGTTGCTGCATGCTTGCTGAACTACTGAACCAAGAGGAAGGGTTTGGGAAAAAACAAGAATGGTCTGGTGAGTAGTTTTGATTTACAATAGACTAATTTACTGTTTTTGTTTTTAAAGCTTAAGGTCTTCAAAAGTTTCAAATTTTACTCAGAAACCTGTAGTCACCCTGGTTATGGTTTGCACTTTTGTTTTTATTTTCCCTCAGAAATAAAAGGGGACCAATATGGGGGGATGGGGTGGGGTGATGGGAGGGTATATGGGGTTTTTGGTCCCTCTATTACAGACACCTTGCCATGTCCTATAATTACTAAACTGATTTTGTCATGTCTGCAGAAAATTCAATAAAGAGATTTTGGAAAAAGGACATAAAAAGGGATTTTTTCAGTCATAATCATTCAGATTTTGCTCAAAATATCGTGATAATATCGAACCATGAACCCAGTGTTGCATATGGAACCGGACCATGACCCGACTGTGCTGTTAACATCCCTAATGCAGGAGGATCTGTCCCCCTGTCAGTGTCTGCAGCTCTGCAGGCGGCCGGTGCAGCAGGTGCAGCAGGCCGGTGCAGCGGGCCGGTGCAGGAGGCCGGCGCAGGAGGCCGGTGCAGCGGGCCGGTGCAGGAGGCCGGCGCAGGAGGCCGGTGCAGCGGGCCGGTGCAGGAGGCCGGCGCAGGAGGCCGGTGCAGCAGGCCGGTGCAGGAGGCCGGCGCAGGAGGCCGGTGCAGGAGGCCGGTGCAGGAGGCCGGTGCAGGAGGCCGGCGCAGCGGGCCGGTGCAGGAGGCCGGTGCAGGAGGCCGGTGCAGCGGGCCGGTGCAGGAGGCCGGTGCAGCAGGCCGGTGCAGCAGGCCGGTGCAGGAGGCCGGTGCAGGAGGCCGGTGCAGCGGGCCGGAGCAGCAGGCCGGTGGTGCAGGAGGCCGGTGCAGCAGGCCGGTGCAGGAGGCCGGTGCAGGAGGCCGGTGCAGGAGGCCGGTGCAGGAGGCCGGTGCAGCGGGCCAGTGCAGCAGGCCGGTGCAGGAGGCCGGTGCAGGAGGCCGGTGCAGCAGGCCGGAGCAGCGGGCCGGTGCAGCAGGCCGGTGCAGCGGGCCGGTGCAGCAGGCCGGTGGTGCAGGAGGCCGGTGCAGCGGGCCGGTGCAGGAGGCCGGTGCAGCGGGCCGGTGCAGGAGGCCGGTGCAGCGGGCCGGTGCAGCGGGCCGGTGCAGGAGGCCGGTGCAGCGGGCCGGTGCAGGAGGCCGGTGCAGCAGGCCGGTGGTGCAGGAGGCCGGTGCAGCAGGCCGGTGGTGCAGGAGGCCGGTGCAGCAGGCCGGTGCAGGAGGCCGGTGCAGGAGGCCGGTGCAGCAGGCCGGAGCAGCAGGCCGGTGCAGGACAACACGCTGCGTGACGACACGCTGCGTGACGACCCTCCTGCACTGACTGCTAACTCTTTCCTTTCCATCACGGTTCGGCTTCTTGCGCGACCGCTGATGCAATTTTCCATGACGCGCATTTTATGTTTTGATACCGCACGGCGATGTTCGGAGGAGGAAGCCGACGCGTGTCGCCGTGCGGCTGAATCACGCAGCCGCTTCCTCCCGTCATGGAAAGCTCGAGTGCGGCGGCGCTACATATTGTACACACACATGACGTGGCTCCGTTCCGAAGAGGTTTACTCAACATCCGCTCAGACCCAGAGGCCTGTTGGGACACTTAGGAGTGAGTGTGTGTGTGCGTGTGTGCGTGTGTGTGTGTGTGTGTGTACGTGTGTGTCTGTAAAATTGAGAAAGAGGAGAAGTAAGAACATGTGCATGTACTCTCAGTTTGAG
Organism: Centroberyx gerrardi; assembly: GCF_048128805.1. Lineage (NCBI taxonomy): Eukaryota > Metazoa > Chordata > Actinopteri > Beryciformes > Berycidae > Centroberyx > Centroberyx gerrardi. The sequence goes on along the minus strand of NC_136006.1, from coordinate 3,643,008 downwards.
AATATGTGGGACTCTACTGTGTGTGTGTGTGTCTGTGTGTGTGTGTGTGAGAGAGCGTGCATAACTGACAAAGAAGAAGAAAGGGCATACACCTACTACCAGTTAGAAAACAACATTCACACACTTTCAATCTGAGAATACACACACACACACACACACACACTCTCATGGTATGAAGTGTGAGTTGACACAGCAGTCAGGAGGATAAACAGAAGTGAAACCAGAGTGTTTAAATGTGAAGCGGAACTATATTATTATTCAGATTTGTCTGAGTGTGTGTGTGTGTGTGTGCATTCTAATTGTCTGTGTGTGTGTGTGTGTGTGTGTGTGTGTGTGTGTGTGTACATGCTTCATTTCTCTGTGCGGATATGCGTATTGATTGTTAATGTGTGTGTGTGTGTGCATTCTAATTGTCTGTGTGTGTGTGTGTGTGTGTGTGTACATGCTTCATTTCTCTGTGCGGATATGCTTATTGATTGTTAATGTGTGTGTGTGTGTGTGTGTGTGTGCACTCTGGTGCTTGTGTAGGTGTGTAAATACTGTATTTGTGTGTGTGTGCGTGTGTTTACAGTGTGTGTGGTTTTCCGGTGTGTGTATGCATGCTTATCCCTCTGTGTCTGTGTGGATATGTGTGTGTTGATTGTGTGTGTGTACAGATGTGTTGATTGTCTGTATGTGTGCTCATGTGCCTTTGTGAGTGTGTGTGTGTGTGTGTGTGTGTGTGTGTGTGTGTGTGTGTGTGTGTGTGTGTAATCCCTGTGTGATTAACCTATTAGTTAATCCCATCGATCGATTCTTCATGTCAATGGGGCTGACTTGTCTTAAATAAAGGTTAAAAAACATCTTAAAAAGGTGTGTTATGCTCCTGTGCCTGTGTGTGTGTGTGTGTGTGTGTGTGTGTGTGTGTGTGTGTGTGTACCTGATATGGTGACCAGGACGTTGAGTCCCTCCAGGACGTCCATCTGCTGGAAGCGCCGTCGGCTGATCAGAGGGTAAACTTTCCCCTGACCGCTGCGGTCCAGCAGCATCAGACCGCTCTCTGTTCCCACCAGCAGGTTCACTCCTGCACACACACACACACACACACACACACACACACACACACACACGCACACACACACACACACACACACACACAAAATCAGGATGTAATCAAGAGTTAGACTTCATCTGACCATCGTCTGTCCTGACCACCCTCACACAATGTCACTCTCTCTTTCTCTCTCACACACACACACACACACGTCCACACAGGCATGAGCATGCACACACAAAATACCAACACACACACACACACACGCAAACGCACCCACACATGCAAAAACACACGTGCAATCACAGCTACTGTAGACTAACCACTGTCTTGTCACACATCCAGACTCACGGGTTTCACACAGAACACACACACACACACACACACACACACACACTCAGCAGAAGACTCAGGGGAACCATAGAAAACTACACTACGACCATAACTGGAAGTAAGATGTCCAGTCTGGTTGTTTTATAGGAGTTTGTTGCCACCAGGTGGTGAAAGACAGGACTTCAGTATAAACAGAGAAGATAATGTGAAGTAATATCATCCTAAATTACTTCAGCAGTAGTTAACAAACCTTGAGAAGTGAATTGAATATGTTTGAAGAGCAGATGTAATGTTACAGTCAGTCTAACTGAGCTGCAGTGTGACAGTCCTCAGCTGTTTTGTCCGCTCACCCCAGAGTGCAGCACACAGGATCTCAGAGTTGAACCTCTTCTTGTACTTGCGGATCTCCGGCGTGTCGCTCTGCGGGCGAGTGTTGACCGGGTTGACGTTGACCACCGAGCCTTTCCGGGACGGGTCGGCCCTCAGCGCCTCCGCCAGCCGGGCGTCGTTGGCGTAGCCTAAGAGGTCAAAGGGCAGGGTCGGGGTTAGAGGTGCGGGACGCACAGTTTAACAGCCAGGGGTCGACCGGTGAGGATCGGCATGCTTTTGTTAACCTTCAGCAGTTAAGAGTTGATTTACATTAAAAAAAAGACTGAAATTGAAGTGAAATGTTCATGACTGAACCGCTGCAGTGTGATGTAAAGCCTTTACAAATGCTATGACATTTAAAATTTGTTTGGTTTGAGACTCACAGCAGCCGCTTTGCAGACATTTGCTGCATTTTAACCGACTCATTTTCGTCACGTTTCCGAATTGCTCTGAAAGCTTAATGATATTTTACAATATTCCAAAACATTTCCAGTCCTGGAAAATACATTTTCAAATTCCATAACTTTTCCAGGATTTTCAGGACTGTGGGAAACCTGTATTTATTCTCACAGTCTTCGTCAGACACAAGGTATCTACTAGATTCAGGTGTTCTCTTGACTAGTTATATGTCAATATGATGAGCTAAACCTGATCAGAAGGGAAGACTTTGCAGTATTCTTACAACAGCATTGAAACATCCATCAAAAAGTCGGCACCTACGAAACTTATGTTGTGCGTATGTCTGCCTGAAACTCTTAAAACAGACATTTTCTTTCTGCTCTGCAGTTCTGCAGCTCCTGACATCAAGATTTCCCAAGAGCCACCGCGGTCGGGGGCGGGACTTACCGACGTTGTTGAGGGCGCTGCCGGTGGATGGAGAGACTTGGAGGAGGCGCGGGTCGATGAACGGAGTGAAGGAGGAAGAGGACTTGTGTTTCTGCATGGTGTTGCTGCTAGACTGGCTCTGCACAGGGACACGATGCACAGGGACAGTGAGGGGAGACAGGATATCACTGCTCTGTATGACTTGGCTTGTTTGTGATTACATTGAAAACATACAGTATGTACAATTAGCTGATTTGATCACATGTGATGCTCACAGATGTAATATAAATGAAAATGCAGTCGAACAAGCAAACAAACTGAGGTACTGCTGTATGTGCAGCATGCAAACACAACGGGTAAAATGATTCATATTGAGGGAAAAGGCAGAAACAAGGGGCTTATGGTGGTGGGTCAAAACAAATGGAGTGCTTTGACAAAAGAACAAAAGGGAGAACAAAAATGTATTAAAAAAAAAAAAAAAAAAAAGTCTTTCCATGAGAAACATACTTGCCGTTCCGCTCCTAACTGCCCTCTGCACTGTGGACTACAGTCTGGGGACTGTGAGACTACGACTCATTTGCTGAAAATTCGGTAACATCAAGGAATAAATGAGGTTTCGATGTCTGGGGGAACGCTGGTGAACCACGACAGACCTCCCGGGACACTTCAGCAAACAAAAGCCCTAAACCGAACAGGCCCGTCGTGACCCTGAAGACAAACTCACTGAGGGATGATGGGATTGTAGATGTAATTCCTTCCCCTGAAGCCACTGATCTACATGGATTTAACTGGGAGTTTAACTGGTACGCTGGAAGTAGAAAGTCACAGGTTCGATCTCTGCAGGAAGCCAACGGGCCTCACTGATGAAACTTTGTTCATTTTCATTAAGTTAATTATTTGTAAGTTAATTTCCTTTGCTTCAGTGACTCTGACCACTCTGACCCTTCTGTTGAAATACATTTGTTTGTGGAAACATAAATTCCTCATTACACCGTTTCTAATAGCGACTGAGTTTTCAAAATTCCTCCAAAAAATCCTATGTGGAATAAGCTGAACAGGGTGTGAAACGGGGAAAAAAAATTGTCATCATCTTCCAGTTGGAGTTTCAAAATATCTAAAAAGTGTCCCTCCACCACCACCATCTCCTTGCAGGAAGCTTTAGTCAGTAGAGAAACAGAGAAGAAGAAAGTGAGGAAGCCAAGTAGGGGCAGAGAAGACTGCCAGTAGAGACCAGTAGAGACCAGCAGAGGGCGCTCCAACCAATCCAGGATGGAAAAGATAAAGACGCAGAAGAGGACAGTTTCATCATGGCCAGTCAGAAATGTGGACAGAACAGCAGTGTGAGTGGGGCTTCACTGCTGGGCGGGACGACATCAACTTGTATTGAACTGAAACTTGTATAAAGCCTGATTAATGTTTTTATCTGACAATTTCACTGGTTTTATTCCTGTGTTTTACTGCTGTAATCTGTAACAAGCTGCGGACTCTTTTCGCCCCCTAACTCTGGCTGGCCATGATGATTTCAGCCTCTCATTGTTCCCTCCTAGTCCAGGACTGATTAGGCAACACAGGGCACCCTTGGGCGGGCGTCCCGGTGCGGGGCCGGGGGGGGGGGGGGGGGGGGGACGTACCTCCATGAGCATGGCGAGCTTGTCCAGCGGGCTCTGGGGGGACATGGAGGAGGGGCTGGCCAGGCTGGAGGAGGAGGGGGAGGAGGTGGCGGAGGAGGAGGGGGAGGAGTGGTGGCTCTGCTGGATCAGGTCGGGCAGGAGGTGGATCCGGCCGGCAAAGCCGTTCCTGTCCGGGTGCTGCGGGGAGGGGTGGTGGTGGTGGTGGTGGTGGTGGGGGCCGGGGGTGAGGTGGCCGAGCCCCGGGCCCGCCGCCGAGCCGGGACTCGGGGCGAAGCCGGCGAGGGGGGCGGGGCTCTGGGCCTGTCCCGGGCCGGGGCCGGGGACGGGACGCTTTTTGTCACCTGCGCTCTGGAAGTAGAAAGAGGGGTAGACGACTTTGGGTCTAGATGAGTTCCTCAGCAGCTCGGGGGAGGGGAAGGTGTTAGCTAGAGCGAAGGGCAAACTACAGTGACTACTCTACAGGCAGAGAGAAAACTGCTGTTAGTGCTCCGTCTGTCAGAGAAATGACACTTTGTGTTTACTGGTCATAACTGATAATGTAACAGATAATGTGACACATGGCAAAATGTAATAAAATGTCCCTTTGAATGGGTTGAAAATGTAATAAAACCTGTTCATGTTATAAATTGCTGGATAATGTAATAACACATTACTACATTACCTGCTGATCATCACTTTATAAGGTGATGATGTGATAATAATATTCATTAATGATGTAATAACTCCAAAATATCATATTCTCTCATCTTTATTAGTTACTACATTATCAGTCATTATTATTACATTATTATGCTAAAAATATGTTACACCCCTTATGAAGTAAGAAATAATGTGATTTTACTACATTACCCTGGAATTTATTACATTAACAGGTTTTCTTACGTTTCCAACCCCTTTAGAGGAACATTGTATTACATTTTGACTTTATTACAGTTACTTTATGTGATGTCTATATCTGTAATGTCAATAATCTACAGTAGGTCCAAACAAGCTAACACTTATCTAGTGAAGGTGTGTTTTCAGCAGTGGGCCTGCACAGTGAATCAGAAGAAGAAGAATCTGACCTCAACACTGTTTTGTCCCAGAGGGGAAAAATGTTTCAGACTGTTTCCTACAGCAGCTATTCTGATGCTGTGCTGGATCTCTGGCCTACAAATCCAGTTGCAACTCAGAGAAAAACAAAATCACTCATTACATTCAATCTGACAGATTACATTCAATCTGACAGATTTTTTTATGTAATGCAACTTTTTTTTTTTTTTTTATCACTAATGTGCGACCCTGTTTAGTAGCACATCCATTCACCCCATAGAATGAAAATCAGTGAATATGATGTCCTATCTGTATCTTCTATCTGTATTCTACTGTATATGCTTCTACCCATCTCCACCGGCAACAGAAAGTACATAACAACAACAGAACATGATCAAAACAACAGGCAAACACAGTGGAAAAACACTCGGGGTATGAATGAACAAAATGCACCACAACAGAACAACTAAAAGTGGACGACACGTGACCGGTGTGCGTGAACACGCGGTTCACACTGCTGGTTCTGAGCCGGTACCTGTCTGACGATCAGCGTGCTGTCTTTGCACGGCGTGGATCCTGCGTCGCTCTCTTCGTCGTGAACGATCATGGTCTTCACCGACTCCGTCTCTCCGTTACTCAGCCTGGAAGAGCTGCAGGGGAGAGGGGAGAGAGGAAAAATATATCCAGTTCATTGCAATATACAAAATAATACACATATACAAAAATAAATGCTCAAAGGTAAGAGCACGGCTGGAACGCTGTCAGGGTTTAACAGGATTCCATATTCAAATATAATAAGACGCTTTGGATTAAGTGTCCGCCAAACAGCATAAGTTATTTTGTCGCTGCACTTGTACTAGAAATTAATATTCATAATTATAGATACTCTTATGAGTTTAGTGATTACCCCAAGAAACTAAACATTAACAATTAGAAATATTACTTATCATTACTGGGTTAATTTCTGCTCACTTACAGTTATTACCTAGTTTTCGAGTGTGGCATAAAAGAACAGTAGAGAATGTTTTATTGTAAGTTGAGCACCGTAATATGAGGCTCTAAATGAGAATGGTACTTATAGAAATCTGGGACTTACAGAAATGTACTGTTATTGTTTTATTGTTTTGTTTTTGTCCGTTTGCTATTTGCACCGCACCAACGTGCCAAGCTAAAACCTTTGTACGTGCATATGTACCTGGCGAAAATAAATCTGAATCTGAACAACTACAACGGCGAGGTGTAAGATTGCACTATAAGCAGAAACGTGATAAAAGATGAAACAAATCTTGTAAATATGGAAGGTAAGTAAAGGTCAAAATCTATACAACATTAAATCAAAGCTTTTCATGAACTTCATCAACTTATCATGTTATCTAAGCTTCAATTAAAGCTGTTCCAGGCAACTTTTGGTGTTGGCGGCTCCAAATCAAGAGGTAACTGAAAAGTTTGAACTTCAACACCCAGAAATCCTCTGCAGTGAGGTCAGTGAACGTCACACAGCAGCTCATGTTTACCAAGCAGCCGGTCTGTGATGCTTTATACCAAAGAAACCAAAGAGACGAGAGAGGAGAAGATCTAACGTTGATGAGTCCAGCTTCCTCTGCTGCTGTTTAGGAGATTGGATTTTGAGCTTAAGTTTGGATTCATCACCAGAATTTAATATGGGCAAATATGGCAAATCTACGGCATCTAAATGAGTAGAAATGGGACTCGTTTCTCTGTTGCAGCCCCACTCCGTTAATTAGACTTATAAAACTGGTGGATTTTTACATTAAAATCTTACCTAGTGCAGCTTTAAATAAATCTTTTTGTTCTTGTATTCATTACTTTCCCCCTCATGCAGTCTCTTGTCACTGAGCAGTCCATATTGCAGAGTCAGGAGAGCATAAGGTCAAAGGTTAAACTGGTGAACGTACACGGCTCTGGAGTCCTCGGGGCCGGAGGTCGACTCCTCCCCTCCCTCCTGGTCCACCTCCTCGTCGTCGTCTTCATCGGTGGTGCCCGACTCCTCGCTGGAGGACGAGTAGTCCGTCACCTTGTGGGGCGGGCGGACGTCCTCCACCGCACGCAGCTCCTTGGCCAGCGCCGTCAGGTCCTACAGGTCAGGAGGTCACGGGTCAAACTGGGGTCAAAGGTCATTTTGTCTCGGGACTTGAGTTTTGTCCGTTTTCCAGCTGGGCATTTTGTTACCGAGCCTTTTGAGCTGTTAGATTGTGTGTACACATGTTTTTCAGTTAATCTCTGTTTTAAGAGCAGAAGAGAAACAGGAAACAGGAAGCCGCTAGAGAGGAAATGAGGTCAAACAGGTACGCCAGCCAATGAGAAGCCAGCCTGTGAGTAGCAAAGCCAAAAGATGAAGTTAGGAAAGAGATGAAAGTCAAAACGCCGCTGCTGCTGTACAGCTAATGAGTCTCAAGATAGGAAAGGTTAGTGGATTAACTCAAATAATGACAAGAGCATTGGAGAGAAAGCAGCTCTAAATATGAGTGAAAAATTATAACAATATAGAAGAAAAAGGTCAATTCTTTACTGAGGTTAGAGAAGGCATGAGTTAAGATGGCCGCCGAGGCCAAGAGACCAGAGGAGAGAGAGCAAGCCGTTAGTACAGAAACCTTCAGCCAGCGAGCTCAACCCAGAGTCTTACCGCTTCACCCTATTGGACGGCGAGTCGGTCACATGACACAATCCAAAGGAGCCCGTTTATTATTATTATTATTCACACACAAACACAAAGACGCCAAAAATCTTCACCAAAGAATCATCACTCGCACTCAAAAGTTAGCGTTCCAATTTTCAAACAAACCCCAAAAGCAGCACACCATGTGATCATCAGCACACACACACACACACACACACACACACACACACACAGCAGTCCAGTGATCTAGCTCTACCCCAGCTAGCGCGCTACTAGCTAGTCAGCATCGAGTCAAGCTCTCACCGCCGGTCTGCTCGGCCTGACCAAGTCCCGCCTCTCCTCGGGTTTTTTCCCAGCATTCTCTGGCCGTTGGAGGGGCGAGCCCTCAGATTTGGACGAGGCTGAAGGAGGAGGGGGGGGACAGCGGGGTGGAGGGTCAGTATATCGTAAAGAGTAATGAAGATACTACGAAAAACAGAAAATCAAATTGTGCATATGATGTTTATGTTTGTGTGTTTCTCTGTACATTTGTTCTACGTGTGTGTGTGTGTGTGTGTGTGTGTGTCTGTATGTTTTATGCGTGCTAAAGTGTGTGGTACATTGTTCATTTATGTCCATATATGTGCATGTGTTTACCTGTGTATTTGTGTATTGTGTGTGTTGTCAGGTGTGTGTATGCATATGGGTGCATGGACCAGTTTGTGTGTGTGTGTGTGTGTAGGTGGTGTGTGTGCCCACCTGCGTAAATGTGTGTACATTGTGCTGATGTATGTGTGTGAGTGCTCATTTGTGTGTGTGTGTGTGTGTGCATGTGTGTGTGCATGCTTGTTTATTTAAGTCCATACATTGATTTGAGTGTGTGTGTGTGTGTGTGTGTTTGTGTGATTGGGTGTGCCCGCAAGCATATGATGTGTGCACCAATATGTATCTGAGTCAGTGTCTATCCACTGGCTCACTGGTGTGTGTGTGTGTGTGTGTGTGGACTCACAGCGGGCCCTGAACCTCTCCCCAGAGCCACAGTGCGAGCCGGGCTGGGAGCTGGAGTTGCTGGAGCTGCTGGAGGAGCTGGAGCCTCCGCTGCCGCTGTGGCTGCCGGAGGGTCTGGGAACCAGCTTCTCCACCCGCTCCCACAGCAGCCGGGGCTCCGCGCTGCAGGGGGGGGGGGGGGGGGGGGGGGGCAGAGGGGGAGCAGAGGGGGAGCAGGCGGTCAGGGCACTCAGTAACAGAAATATAAAAATGCAGCCACTGTAAAAATCCCAACTTTTTACTGTTGGGTTGCTGAACTGCTGCTGTGGCACTTATTCTACCACTAGGAACACACCAGGGTTTTGACTGATATGTGATTTTGAAGGCCAATACTGACACTGATATTTTCAAACTTAAAAGTCCCCATGAAACAGCATCTTTACTTCCTTGATTTGATGTATTTCCTGTTGAGACAGGATGTTGGGGCGGGACATAATGCAGAGAGGGATCATTCAAAAGTCTAAACCAATGGGAGATCAATCACGGAGAGGAGGGCAGTTTGATTTGTCGGGAGGGGTGGAGGGGCGGGACTGTTCAAAAATCTGTGATGTTTTATTGGTTGGAATTTGTATTTTCTCCTCCTGGTGCAGCATGAGGTCACCAGTAAAGATCATCACCACTGTTTTCCAGGAAGAAAAATAAATGGGAGTTCATTTCATGGGGACTTTAAGTCAATGATAGCCAATACGTTCCACAAAAATTCAATATCTATATATTTGACCATTTTCATGCGATTTTATTGTCAGGGTGGAAAAGCCTCTGAAACAGCATTCAGACCACCATGGGACACTAAAACTCTCCACTGAAACTCAGACTAATCATTGTTTTTTTACAAATGCATAATTCAATTAAATTATTACATTTCATTGCAGGTTTTACAGACTTTTCATGTAGCTGTGGTCAGGTATATTGGACTAACAAACTCACTAGCATTATTTCTTATATTTATCAATTTATCATTACGCAGGATCTGATTTAACTACATTGGGAGAGCAACTGCAGACGTTGTGAGAAGACATGCACTCTTGCTCCATCCCCAAGAGGAACTGTTTGATTTTGCTCTCTTTCAGTTACTGTATTAGTTACAACTTACAAGGACGGTTGAGAGAGAGAGAGAGAAAGAGAGAAAGAGAGAGAGAGATGTTGTGTGTTATACTCCTTTGTTTCTGCAGTAAAACATTCATGAAAGAATGATCTGCAATAGTGATGCAAAGAATGAAAGAGCCGGCTGAAAGAGCCTTCGTTCGGGTTACAGGATTGCATGCATAGTCAACAAAAAATATATTTAATGACACCCAAAATGGCCACCTCAGGCAATTTAACATTGAGATAAGATTTGTCAATTGTTCTCAGTGAGTAGCTGAATATTTTCATTCCATCATGCACCTTCTTGGAGGAGCTGCAAGGATGCCACAGATGTTTTACCCTTTGCAGTGCTAATGCAAGACAGATGCAGGATAAACGCATCCAGGGGGAAATTCTACAGTGTTGTATATGCTGTATGTGTTGACAAAGAAATAGATAAGGAGGGTACACACACACACATGCATGCATAAATCTACTCTAAACTGCAGTAGGAAGGAGAGTCATGTGAGGGTCATGGAGTTTAGTATAAAAACACATAGAGGAATAATCTGTTTAACATAAAAAAAAAATGTCTCTGAAATGACCATTAAATTATATCTTAAGGTCCACAGCCCAAGAGTCCTAAAGCATATTTACTGTACTTTACTGTATTGTATTTACTGCACTGTATATGATAGTATGTAAAGCCTTTGAGACACGCTTGTGATAAATGGCTATATAAATAAATAAGACTAGACTTACTGATAAATATAGAGAGATATAAAATATACAATGGTAGAGTACACACACATAAGAGAAGGGGTGGGATAAAGAAAATATGTAAAAAAAAAAAGAAAAAGAAAAAGATGTATATACGTACAGTAAATAAGTAAACATGAATAAAAAATATTGGAATGGTAGAGACAGAAAATATAGTAGTAGTATAGTAGTGTTACAGTAGGGGAGAGATTGGATACAAGGAAAATCTCATGAGAAAGACAGAAACACGTGTACACATGCATGCACACACACACACACACACACACACACACAGAGATAGATAGATAGATAGATACAAAGAAGTATCACAAGGTTAGACAGCTAGCACTATTACATAAACCCTCCCACACAATACCCACTGGATGAAGACAACAGCTCCACAGGGAGAAGACAACAGACAGTGGGTATACTGAATGTACAGACATACAATCCTCTACAGCCTTCTGTCTGTCTGTGTGTGTGTGTGTGTGTGTGTGTGTGTGTGTGTGCGTGTGTGTGTGTGTGTTAGGTCTATCTCCAAGCTTCCTTTTCTATCTAAGGTTGTTGAGAAAGTCATTCTTTTCCCAAGTCTTCTTTGGAATTTTAATAACACATTTGTAAAACTGGTTTTAGGCTGGCACTATAGCACTGAGACGGCTCTCCTGAAGGCTGCAAATGACCTTCCTTAGACAGTTGATGTGGGTGACTGTGCAATTTCAGTTCTTTTATATCTTTTATATCTAACCGCTACAGCTCTTATCTCTAATAGAACATTCTCTGTCTCAGTAAATACAGTAATACATCCTCCTCCTCTAGAATATAACCTGGAGTCCCACAGGGCTCTATTCTAGGCCCCACCCTATTCTCCCTATACATGCCCCTCCTCAGTGATATTAACCACTAACATGGTGTTTCCTTATGTTATTATTAATTAAGAAAGGAAGACAGACAGACAGACAGACAGACAGACAGACAGACAGAGAGACAGACAAACAGACAGACAGAGAAAGAAAGAAAGAAAGAAAGAAACAAACAAAACCAGGAGGATAATCTAACGGCGGTTTACCTGGCGGCGTTGCGGTGCACGGCCTGGTTGCTGGGCGTGGCGTTGCCGTGGTGATGAGGGGAGTCTCGGCGTGACAGCACTGGGGACCTTGACGTGGTCCTGACAGGAACCTTTCATCATAAAGACAGTGACCGGCTCACACACACACACACACACTCTGAGTGCGTGTATGTGCTTGACACTGGCAGCGAATACACAAAAGATTAAAACTGAACAAATCCTCCTAACAACCACAGCTGGCACCATCATGAAGTCCTTCAGAGAACTTTTTAATTTAGCCAACTATCCAGCAGGCTAATTTAGCAAAGCAACCAATGTTAAATGTTAACATGCAGCTACTACTAATGCTAGCCTCCACTAGATATGCTAGCTAAATCAGAAATCAATACGGTGATGGTTAGCTAACAAGATAAAATGAATAGTCTGACAAGATGGATTTGTTTCCAAATGTAGGTTATGGACACAACTGTCTTGTCTTTAGTCCTAGTCTCTACTCCAAAACACTCAGCAAGCAGATACTATGGCTAGCTAGCTAACAAGCTGACATTATCCAAACAAAAAATCAATCAGATGGATCAGTGATTAAATGATCAAATCCCTGCCAAAAACAGAACAGAAATGAGTCTATTCCATTTTTTTGAGACTGCCAAGTTGTATGTATACTGTAGAAACACAATCAGCTGTTCACTGCCACCGTTGCTCAAGAGCCGAGGACCTCCAATATGGCCGCCAGAGGGTGAGCTACATCACCTACAAGCCCTCTATAACGTCTGTTGTTGTTGAGAGTGAATTTGCAGACCAAAAAGATGCAATCTTCCCCCAAAATATTTCCTTTTTCAATTCCACTCAATTCAGCACCACAGAAACAAGCAAAAGCATCACACCAGTCAGGAGTTAGCTTTTCTCCTAGGTGGTAGTTCAGGCGCCTGTCTCATGACCACAGTGAAAGAGAGGTACAATATATTACGTGTTGAAGAGCCACACATCCTCACAGAACTTCTTTGTAATAGCGGTAGGTGTTTCTACAAGATCGCAAACTCAGTGCAGCCGAGGTGACGCTTTGCATGTTTGTGTCAGAGGAGAAATGTTTTAAGCCAATGAAGAACAACGGGTAGCATCCAAAGCGTAGCATAACACAGCAGTGCAGAACAGAACAGCCCAGTCAATGCAGCCAATATCATTTAGGTATGAATAACACAGAAAGCCATGATTACAGTATGGGATAATAAGGAATTACTTACGGTCAGTACTAACGTTAATGAAAGGGGCAACCATTCCTAACATGGTGTGATAAAACGCTCCAGTGTTTCCAGACTGAAATGAAGTGCGCTCCTGCCATTGTTGTGACAAGTGACGGTTGTGGAGAGGGATTTGCATTGAGAGAAATGTACTAACTTTGTAGTGAAACTGCATGTACTATACAGTTAAGGTCCGACAGGGCTGTGGGTACGACTTGGCAGCAACTCCATTCACAACGGAGGGTTTATTTTTGTGGAGTTCAACTTACTTTCGCTCTATAGATTGAACTATCATTTTACTGTGTGGATTCTGTCTACCCACGTTTGTCAGAGTTCCAAGTCTCAAATAGCTTTCCCGTCCTTCCTACTCATTTCCTACATTTTACCACAGCTTCCGACGCCCTATAGAAGAAATGTCTTCAGAATGCTGAAATGCAAAACCTGCTGCTGCTTTGCTTATTTTCCTCTTCTTCATCTGCAGCTATTTTTACATCCTTCTGTGGATGTAAAAGGCTGAATCAGATTTGCGAGACAAAGGAGAACGAGATGGAGAGAGAGAGAGAGAGACTGTAACATCGTCTCCTACAGTTCAGCCATCACTCGGCTGGGTTATGAAGAGGTCACAGACCGATTACTGTGGTTCATAATAACCGCAAGCTACCTTTCTCGATGTGTACCACTGATTCACAATGCACAGCAGAGTGAAGCTCAGCTCCCTCTTTGCCCAGATATTCTGTACAGAACAATATCTGATCCCTGAGGAAACCGACAAGTGACACTGAATCTTGATTATGTGGAAACATTTGATTTAGAGCTGCCAACCAAATTGCATATTTCAAAAACCCTATTTGATTTTTCATGTGGATTTAATTAAAGCAGTATATCATTCCCCAAGTCTTTTACTGCACCACCACTTTGGCTAATCATAATTTGAAAAAGAAAATCAAATAAAAAATGAATTATTTGATAGGGTGGGAAGCTATTAAAGTAATAAAGTCAACAGTCTGGTCTCTGGGGTTATCAGGAAGGTCTTTCTATTTGGTCAATTAACAGGAAATTGAGTCTAGTATCTAACTACTTCTACCAGTCTATACCGGGGGTCTTTCCTGCTGTCCTTACCCGGGGCGGGACTTCCTCTGTGGGGGTCGGCTCGTGAGCCGAGGGCCTAGGCTGGGGGTGGGGCTGCGGGTCAGTGCGTGCAGGCATTGATGATGAGGAGGATGGTGATGAAGATGGAGGGTGATGGTGATGGTGTTGATGTTGGTGGTGTTGGTGGTGTTGGTGTTGGTGGGGTTCCTGGCTGTTGCGGAGGTGAAGGTTTGCAAAGCTAGGAGCCAGCTGAGACTGAGACACGACGGGCGGGGGGGTAGCGGAGGAGGAGGAGGCAGCGGCGGTCGAGGACGCCACGCTGCCGCTGCTCTTTAAAGCAGCCAGGTGGGAGCGGACCTTCCAGATGACAAAAACAGAACACATGCAGGGGGGAGGAGTCAGTCTGCATGCACTCTGACAGGGGCTTTGAGGAACTTTTAAGGGGTTCTTCAGATTGCAACCATAAGGGAGCCCCTCCTTGAGGAACCCCTTCATAAAGGTTTCACGAACACCTCCGTGAAGCTCTAACATATCGCTGTTGTCCTGCGAAAACCTCCAGCCTAACTCCAGCCGTGGTCATTTTCATCTTGAGAAAAGAAGAAAGGAGCGCTTCTTGGATCTGAAGTAATAGAGAACAGCAGAAACAGGAGCTCTGCAGTTGGCGGGTACAACAATACCTAAAAATATATATACTAGGGATATCCCTTGCCACTCACGTCAGATGAGGAAGTAAAGGCATGAATTCCCCAAAGAAAACTCAGTCTGCAGGTACAAAAAAGGTAAAAAGCCTTTATTATAGTGGCTACATAATTAAATCAGCGACCAACGCTTATCGACCAAGAACTGGTCTTCATCCCCAACGCGTGGGGTTTTTCTTTGGGGAATTCATGGCTTTACTTCCTCATACATATCCGACGTGGCTGGCAAGGAATATTCCTAGTATATATTTTTTTAGGTATAGGTAATTTTTAGGTTTTGATTTCAGTTGAAGGACTACATGCTCCTCTATGGGTTGAGAGAATGCTACCACCCTCGATCTCATGAGGCTCTTTGAAAACCCCACTGGATAAACTCAAAAAGTCCTGGTGGTCGAGATGAAAACAAGGCCGGCTTTCTTGGTTCCTCAAAAGTTGACAGTTTGGGGGATACCAGGTTTTCACTGGACAGCGACGATATGCAGGTCCTTCGAGGTAACCTTTGTACGAGGAACCCTGAGGTGCTTATTGTTCTCCCCATCAGTGGTTCTCAACTGTTTTCCATTGACGCCCAAGAGTCTGCTGGTTTCCACTCCAACGATAAAAACCACAGCAGATGATGTCACTGATTTGCAACATTCAGCCAGAGAGGAGGAACTGATCGGAGAAATCAGCTGGGGTTGTTTTTGTTTGGAATGAAAACCTGCAGACTCTTGGGCGTCAATGGATCATAGGTGAGAACGACTGGTTTAGATCTTAGAAGAACCCCCAAAAGGCCCCCCTAGTCTTTCGAGTGCGATGGGAAGGGATGGGAAGGAACACTCTCACAAAAAAAAGGTACACACACTTGTACCTGTTGTCACTGAGGCTGTACCTTTTAGAGGAGCAGAAAGGGGAGGAAGATCAGCAGCGAGGGAAAAGAGGACAAAACCTGACAACGTTCGCTCTTTATTCTGATCAGTATTTTAGATTTTAGTGACCAACTGATAGAAGAGAAGGTGCAGCCCAAGCAACAAAAGGTATCATGCTGTACTTTGTTTTCTGAGAGTGAAACAGGGGGAAGCAAACAACTTCAACAAGACTGTAACAACAACAGAAGGCACAGAGAGGGGATTGGAGGAAGGAGGCTGAGTGGAGCCTGAGACAAAAATAGTTGAAGCTGTCGATGTTGACTCAGTCCTTTGATTTGACGCCAGACTACGGCCATTTTGAATCACTGCTAGCAATCATCTGGTTTGATTCATTTAAGGATGAAAAGGCCTATTGGATGAAACCAACAGGGTCTTACTTCAACACTGTCATAATAGGTTGATTACAATATGAAATGATATGATGATATGTTCTCCGAGGACATGAGCATTCAACAACTCTTAAATCTTCCTAAATGTCTCATGGTACTGCATGGTAAATCATTTAAAAAAGCTCTGAGTTGTTCAGGTAAAATATTAAATTTGGATAAAACATTTTAAAGAGAACCATCTCAGTGTTTTAAGTGTTGTCTCCCATCCAGTTTTCATGACATGAACGATATGTGACGCTGGACTTGGGCGCTGTCATTAACTGTTAGAGTGAGATCACATGACAGTTTCACCCATTTCGGGCCTCAGGAGGACTCAGTCTCACCACCAATACTGAGCATGGACATGAATTGCATTAACGAGGCATGAACACAGGCTGGCATGCAAACATAATGTGAATACAGTAACATACATGTACACATGACCGCATACACTTAACACAGCATGCGTGCATTCGTGGATTTTAGGAACGGTGGCAGCAAACATGAAGACTGAGTGGTTTTTTTTTTAACCGTTGTGTATCGAGGGAGGGTTGACTGAGCACCCACGGCGTTTTTAAAGCATCTTCACATTCATTCACACGTTCACAGCCTGCTGCACATTCACACAGTTCAACACATTCGCACAGTGAGCTGCCCAGTGGAACCACAGTCTTCTGCTGCTGGCCGCTGTGCAGCTCCACTTCACTTTCCCTCCAGCGATCGCGGGTTTGAACCAGCGACTTTCCGATCACATGCCCACTTCTCCAACATCCAGCTCACCACTCCTACTAACCTCGACGAGTCCCTGAACGTGTCACCAATTCATATTCAATCCACCATCACAAGTAGGGCTGCACAATATTGACAAATAATCAATTATTTTCCTGGATATTGCAATTACGATATAAACTGCAATACAGTATACAGACACAGATTTTTTTTCTCAATATTTTAGAGTTTTCAGCAAAGAGGAAACAAGTTTTTTTTTTTTTAAATGTGCAATTTAATTTATAGGCCAGAAGTTGTGCTCAGCAGCAGAATATCATTTTGAGCAGCAACCACTCTGATAAAATAATTGTAGCCTCTTGCAGTTTGGAAATTGTAGTTCATATTGCGATTTTCTCTTTGTTTTTATTAACTGTGCAGCCCTAATCAGCAGGCCTTGAAGTGAAGCCATCCATCTCTGATTCAGTACACAGTAAAGTATTTGCAGTCGAGTGAGCACATGTCAACACACGGCGTCACATTTGAGCCTAATGACTCGCAGCTAATGAGACAAAACTGACTAATCCACTTCTAACATAATGGCAGAAGCTTCATAATGCACCATTGAATTAACGCCATCGCAAACCCCCTCAACCCGCTTTTACCAAGTTCGAGCATCTTTTTTATATAATTTAATCTGTGTGACATATTCAAAACAGATTGACTTTGATGAACTGTGATTATTCCTGCTTAGCGGGGTGAATCCTCCGCTGGAGAGATGAGTAACACCGCCTGAGTCGCCCCGCTGAAGTCTGTGCGAGTATGAATTATGAATGCTTTAATCACCAGCTCACAATGAACGGCTACCTGGAGGACGGACCGCAAAACGCTCAAAATACCAACTGACAAACTTCTCTCATGTTCACACACACACACACACACACGTATGCACACTTGGAAAAAAACAGTGTCTGATTTTGTAATAATTAGACATTTGCTGAAAGTGCTCTTGTTCGCCTCGATGAGTGGGAGGAGAAACCTGTCAATCAAACTGTTAATCACAGGAGAAAGATAATCAGGGTTGGGATCAATTCCTTTTCATTGCAATCAATTCAATCAAAGGGAAGATTTCTTTCAGATGAAAAAATAATAATAACATTCCCATAAACCACCATTAGCTGTGTGCTGCTATAAAAAGCTCTTCTCTTCTCTCCTGTGAAAATTTGCATTCTTTCATTAGCTTGTAGATTAAATGCAGTTTCACAATTTACGATTTCAAATGAGTGAATTCAAAGAGAATTGATGACAACCCTGTCTGAAGAAGTTCAACAACGGCAGAAAGTTGGATCCATTTTCCAGATGAAACAACCTAAAGGAGTGGAAACACATTTGAGGGAGAAAGAAAGTGAAGAGAAGCAGAGTGAAGCCATCGACTTCAGATCAAGAGGATAAACACTAATGAGACTCCCAGACAAGAGCGTGAGAACAAAGAGTTTAGTCTTTTGAAAATCACCTGAAACAAACAGAAATCCTTAATGAGACAGTTTATGTCAGGAGAATAAACAGAAAAGGCACAAACAGACGGGCAACTTCTAGAGGCAACGGAGGTGGGAAATATTGCCACAGATACGACAACTTGGACGAAAATGAATGTGGATAATTCAGTGAGTTATAACCGGTGTCCGAAATTTACTTTTTGGCTCACCTGCCAAGGGATGGTAAACTAAAAAATGAACCTATTTTTTCCAGGACAAAATAATTAATATACATTTTCATAGAAATATGTCACCCTACCTGTTAATGCTATTCAATGTGTAGAATCAGATACTGTGTGAAACATTCAATAAAAAGATAAAAAAAATTGCTCACTAGGCTTATACAATGGATCTTTTTTAAATGTTGTTCTTTTCAGTTGCCTAACACCTGCTGTGTGTCACCATATGGTAATAATGTGAAGTTTCTACTAATGTTAGGCTGGTTAACCACTAAGACAGCAGAGAAACAGGCAGCCAATCAAGCCTGTTTGATATGGAGCCATTGTTTTGGTTTGATTTGATTGGCTCATAATCAGAGAGAGAGAGTACGGTGGCCAGCAGGGACAAAGTTTGAGAACAGGCAAAGGCCAAAGACTGTATTCACCCGAGGCTTTCACATGTTGTTTCAAAAGCAGCATTCGGTGCTTGGATGTTTATTTCGGACACTGGTTAACAAATAATACATAATTTTTTACATTTTTAACACTATGCCATGTGGTGGACGCCGTAATCCAAAGTGGATTACAGTACCACCATGGATCTGTTCATTTTCAGCATGGGCGGCCCCAGTAGGAATTGAACCCCCAACCCCGGCAGCGTGCCTCGCTCTACCCATCAAGCTACAAGACCGCAAAATTTATCGTGAAAAAAGAAAACAACTATCGGCAAAAACCGCCCACCAGACCTTGAGTCAAAATGTTGCCCATATACGACGGCCTTGAAAGTAAAGGAGGAAGAACGCGTTGGGGTTTGGGTGTGGGGGGTTTGGGGTTGCCGTGGTTACCTGTGGCTCCACGGGCCGGTGCATGGCGGGCGCGTCGGAGGCCGAGTTCCCGTTGGGGTAGGAAGACTCGGAGCGGGGCGGCACCGGCGGCTGCTGGGGTTTGGTCTGCGCCGCCTGGGGAGAACCCTGGATGTTCTTACGGTACCGCTCATCGGCCTGGGGAACACACACACACACACACACACACACACACACACACACACACACACACACACACACACAGGGCAAGGACACACACACACAGGGCAAGGACACACACACACATAGGGCAAGGAGACGCATACACAGACACAGAAATAGACATAGGACATACACACACACACAGACACACACAAACACATGGCAAGGACATAGACACATATGCAGTAACACACACACACACACACACACACACACATATATGCACATGTACACAAACGCACACACACGGCAAGGAGACACATACCCAAACACACACACAAACACACAGACACAGTAAGGATACACAGACACAGAGGTAAACACACACGGCAAGGAAACACATTCAAAACACACACACACACACACACACACACACACACACACAGCAAGGAGACAGACACACAGACAGACACATACAAACAGAAAGAGAAGCAAGCACACAAGGACACAGACACACACACACACACACACACACACACACACACACACACAGGCAGCAGCATTAGTAGTGGTTTGAGGACACAGCGGAGTGTGTAAGGACACACACAGACGTCACAGAGGAGCGGTGAGTGGACAGAAGCCATCAGGCGCTACGGTTTGTTAGTTTCCCCCCGCGGAGCAGAGACGCTGTGTTCCAGCAGATCAGAAAGTCATCAGTGGTGCAGACACACAGCGGGAACAACACAGCGCTCTGTGAAGGGCAGCGCTGCCGTTGTTGTTGCTACAGCGTTATTATTATTCCCACAATCCTGCTAGGATGACATCACTAGGCACTACGACCAGCAAAGAGTGTCATGCATTTTTCACGTGACAGTAAAAAAAGACAGAGAGGTTACGACACACATCGAGGTCCAGGACACTGATTTACGTATTGAGGGGGTTTTGTTTGAAAAGGGGCGCCAGTTATATTAAATTCAAGTATTTTCATTCATTTTCAAAACTTTCAAGGTCTTATTTTTCCTCAAATTCACAAACTTGCAAGAATTTTCAAGGACTGCGGGAACCCTTTTAACATATTAATTGTGCCATGTGCACTTTGGTTATCCAAAGCGCATTACAGTAGCATGAATCCATTCTTTTTTAGCATGGCTGGTCCCAGAGGGAATTGAACCCCCAACCTCCTACCCACTGAGCTACAGAGGGAATAGACATTTTGGCTGAAAATTTGTTTTATTTATCATTGGAAAGCTATCTGATGGTCAAAAGAACACATTTGTCATCAAACAATATTCAAATAAAGGGGAAATCCTGAAAGACTTTTTGATTAAATGTATTAAATTTGGTGCAAAAAGGGCATAACTACACTTCATAGCTTTTTATAGCTTTTTATTGAATACCAGTTTTTGGAATCTTAATTGCTGTAAAAGTATAAATGGTTCCTATGTTATGTTCTCAATAAAAAAAGATCCAATCATGTAAAGTTTTGTTTTTTGCTGTGCTATAAAATGAGGAAAATGTCACTTGTGCCCCGTTTCGCTCTCAGCCCACGATGTAATTTGGGAACATTTCAGTCTTGATTAGGGTCTTGTTAGGCTATATGAATAATACATATAATTTGGGAAGATAGCTGAATAATGGTCTTGTAAAACTACATGAATATTAAACATAATATGGGAACATAGTAGCTCAATTAAGGTCTTGTTACACTAAAGATTTTACATGCAATTTGGGAACATAGTAGCTGAATTATGGCCCTGTAGCACTGTATGAATATGTAAAATACTCTGAAAACACAGAAGCTTTGCTGGAGCTCCTGACATCTCAAGCTACGGAAATCCAAATTAAAGATGCATTCAAGGACAACCCTTTTTTTCACAGTGGATTAAATATTAACACTGTCTCCAGAATTTAAAAGAATATATTGAATCAGAAGAGGCAGTGTGGTGAAATGTGTCACGGAACAGAAAAAGACCCTTTTTCATCGTTTCTGAGCCACTGATGCAGTCTGGCTCCGTCCCTAAGAGGAACTGTATAATGAAATCAACTTTTGCTCTATTTTCAGCAGTGGCAAATTACAGGGAATGGTTTGGTGAGACAAACTGGAGTACAGTACATTATTATACAGTACCAGTTCAGGATAGATGCAGGATTAATGCATGAGGGGGAACAGCTACAGGTCAGGCCTCAGAAGAAAAAAGCATGTCTGAAATCTAGATTCCCATCTTCTCCAGGGCTTCCACATACTGTCGCATCCATGTCTTCTCTACTCCATATCACACCTGGTCAAACAGCATTTGCAGATAATTCTTGGCATATTCTTTAGTTTAAGTACCAGATGGGTGAGGTTTAACGCATCAGCGCACTTCAGATAGTGTCAGGTAAGTTGTCATTCACAGAAAAGTATAGACACTTTACAGTTGCATCACAAATCTCCTAGCTGGCGCCATCATGGAGGACCAGTGGAAAATTGGCTGTGCATAAGTAAAGGCTAAATATATGACAAAAAAAAAGACGGTGTCATGTGGCTGTAGATCAACTGTAAAAGTGAATAGTGTGATAAGGTGGATTTGGTTACTGTGACACAGTAAACTGTCTTGTCTTTAGCCCTAGTCTCTACTCCAAAACACTCTGAGTTGTAGCTTGAGAAGAGTCAGCTCAGTTAACCTGAACAAACTGTTAGCTAGCTAACTAGCCAGCAAACACACTGATGTTAATGTGGACATGCTAACACTAGCTGCTACTAGATGGTTAGCTGACCAGATACTGTGGTTAGCTAGCTAACAAGCTGACATTATCTAAACACAAAATCAATCAGATGGATCAGTGGACATGGCCAAACAACCAGCTGTTCACAGCCACGGTTTGCCTAGAGCTGAGGACCTCCAATATGGCCGCCAGAGGATGTGTTTCATCACCTACACTTTCAACTAAATTCCTTTGATCATCTGAACTTTCTGACATTTGTTGCACTGTCCTATGTAGCAAACCCCACCCACCTGGTACTCCAACCATCTTAAAACAAACACCAAGAATCATATGCAAATACTGTTTGGTCCATCAGGTGCTACCAGGTTTGGCTTATAAATTCCTGCCTTTCCTCTCCCACCGGGTGCGAAATGGGAACAGCAGGGTGTCAGAAAGAGAGACAGGGATTCACACTGAGGACTAATGAGACGGCTCTATATCTTAGTAAGTCATTAGCATGGTGGCAAGGCAACAGCGAGGCTAATTAGAATAGCAGAAGTGCCCTCGCTAAAGGGGAGTAGTTCACAGTAAACTGTTTCTTCAAAGTGGTTCAGGCAGGAGGAAAACGCTCTCTGTAGGAGTTTGGGAAAAAGTCAAATTATGTCAAGGCGTTTTCTAGAAACACCACTTATAGGCCAATGTAAAGACCATGTAAAATATATAGCAATATACAGGATACAGAATGTAAGATATATGCCAATGTATAGAATATAGGATATTGGATATAGGCTATGCCAAGTAAACTTCTTAAAATAAGATGAAACTTAAATGATCCCTGTAGGGAAATTGGGTTCATGCATTCGTAGGGAGAATGCATATGTATTGGAAAATTACCTGTACACTATCCCCGATATTAAATGTATATGTTTTAAAGTGGGAGCCATGAAGAAGCGAGAATGAATGTGTTGGTGGGGACAAAATATGATGGTGGTGACTGAATTACTCAGAGGAAGTTAAGCAGCCCTAAATACAAAATCTCACAGGGCAGTTCAAATCAATCCAACTTGTTACCATGTTCAAAATGAATTCGGTAACACATGACAGCATGCATTTAGTTTCGGAGCCCAATTCACCTGTTTCTATGTTCTTTTCGCCTTTTCTTTGGGGAAAAGACATTTCGAAAAGCCCCTTGGAGTTTCTTTGTCTCATATGCACAATTTGTATTTTTTGTATGTGCAAATAAACGAAAACATAATATTTTTAATTTTTGACTTCAAAACGCGAGGATATTTAAGAGGTGTTAGGATCTTTTGTGTATTTTTATTAGCGCTGGAGGAGAATAACAATGGGCAGCAATTCTCTTTTTCTTAAATTGGATGGATTTTGAGGAATTCTAAATTTGGAGAAATATTTTGTGGGCTTATTGTAGAGGGCATATTGGTTGTTGTCTTTTGGTCAGAAGAGCCAAGTCATCTAGACTTGATTATGAAGGAGGCCAGCCGTTGTTTGAAAATTGGACTAAAGCTGTATCGTGGACCTGTTTTACTATTGGATAAAGAGTTTGGAAAGAGACCTTGATGAATTCTGCTCAGTTAGCTAGGCTACAAAGCAAATGGCATCCCCACACCAGCAGCTAGCCATCACCATGTACAGACAGCACACCCGAGAGCAGCGGGAGTGAGTACACACAAGCAGAGGAAGCATTCTACAGCGGTCAGTATCACGGCAGCGAGCTGCGAGGGTTCACCTCTCTGATTGGCTCAGAGTCAGGGGCGGGGCCTTGGAGTTCAGGGACCGGTAGCTTGGTGTCTGTCGTTTTCTCCAGACTCTGATTTTGTGGGGACTTGGTCCTCTCGAAGTCAACGTTCTGCAGGTCCTTTGCCGTGTCCGGATCGAGGTTCTGCGTGGGCTTCTCCCTGTCCGATTCGAGGTTCTGTGGGTGCTTTGCCCTGTCCGGTTCAAGGTTCTGCGGGTGCTTTGCCCTGTCCGGTTCAAGGTTCTGCGGGTGCTTTGCCCTGTCCGGATCAAAGTTCTGTGGGTGCTTTGGCCTGTCCGGATCAAAGTTCTGTGGGTGCTTTGGCCTGTCCGGAACGAAGTTCTGCGGGTCCTTTGCCCTGTCCAGATCAAAGTTCTGCGGGTGCTTTGCCCTGTCCGGATCAAGGTTCTGCGGGTGCTTTGCCCTGTCCAGATCAAAGTTCTGCGGGTGCTTTGCCCTGTCCGGATCAAGGTTCTGCGGGTGCTTTGCCCTGTCTGATTCAATGTTCTGCGGATGCTTTGCCTTGTCTGGTTCAAGGTTCTGCGGGTGCTTTGCCTTGTCTGGTTCAAGGTTCTGCGGGTGCTTTGCCCTGTCCGATTCGAGGTTCTGGGGGTGCTTTGCCCTGTCCGGTTCGAGGTTCTGCGGGTGTTTTGCCCTGTCCTGTTCGAGGTTCTGGGGAGGTTTGGCGCTCTGTTGCTGGGCTGGTTTGCTACCATCCAGGGGCTTGTGTTGCTGGAGCGACAGCAGGTAGGCCTGTTCCTGCTGCAGCTGTTTCTGGAGCTTCTGGGCTTGGCGCTGCTCCTCAAGCTCCCGCCATTTATACTCCTGAGTACAGGGAGGGGGAAGTTGAGCCAGAGCCACTGATAGAAAGACTTTGGGCAGGTTGCACTATTGACACCATATTGCTTCTCTTTTATTCTTTATTCTTTTATCAATGTCTCCGTTAGCTGACACCTCAGCGACCGCTATTCTCCCTGGGATCCACAAACATCCGTACCTATGGGCAATTTAGAGTCTCCAATCCACCTGACCTGCATGTGTTTGGACTGTGGGAGCAAACCGGAGGAAACCCACGCAAACGCAGGGAGAACATGCAAACTCCACACAGGAAAGGTCCTTCTTGCTGTGAGGCAACAGTACTAACCAGCTCCTTCTCTACAGCACTGATGTGGTCAGTGCAAATACACAATAATAATGCTGATCATCATATCACCACGGTGAGATGCTAGGTGTAATTTGGAGCTACTACATAATCACAAGTCACTTAGCGTCTGCAAAGCAACAGCAAGCTTGTGGAGCAAACGTGGGTTGGACACTGAAAACCATAGTGGTCAAATCTTATCTATCAATTGTTCTTAGAACTTGTGCTTAGAAAGCTTCACCTCAACTATTACCTTGTGTAAAAATGTTTATTCATTTATTGGTATTTCTTTGCATTGCATCACTTCATTATTCATTGTTCTCAATGGACAAGAACATTTTCGGGAAAAATAACGGTGCTACTAAGAGGTTCAGGGCCTAAGCCCAGGCAAGCATTAAGGTACATGCAGTTTAATAATATGAGCTCCTTTTTGGAGAGCTGTGTAGTTTTGCAAAAATGTAACTGCATGTCTGTTACAACAGTTGAATTGTGTCAGTGGTAATTACACCACTGTACACACAGCAATGATTTTTACAAGTTTATTGTTTTGTAGCTTAT
The DNA here is from genome assembly GCF_048128805.1 of Centroberyx gerrardi. Classification (NCBI taxonomy): domain Eukaryota; kingdom Metazoa; phylum Chordata; class Actinopteri; order Beryciformes; family Berycidae; genus Centroberyx; species Centroberyx gerrardi. The sequence continues at coordinate 3,617,427 of NC_136006.1, read as the reverse complement.
CGCCAGAGGTTTTATCCATGTAAGGCAAGAGTGCGTTGGCTCAAACGTGTGTAATTATCTTTATTTTAACCAAAGCAATTTAGCCAAAGCAAATGTTTGAATACTTGAAACTAGCTATGACTCTATCCAAGTGTGAAAGCCAATCATGATGTAAAGGAAAAATGTATTTTAGCCTGACGTTTCTGAATGATGATGGTGGTGTGGGAAGTGATGAGACAATGACAAAGTGATGGTGTGAAGCGTGGAAGGAGGGATATGAGTGGTCATATCCTTTCATTATTTGAGTATCCTTCATAACCCCAGGAGGAACAGAGTCCATTAACAATGAAACGGCATCAAGTCAAGCAAACCCCACAAATAACCAGAACCCCTGTCCTCCGCGAAACCTGGAACATCTGGAAAGAAAACAGGGGAAACCCTTTCTTCCTGTTGGATGAGTTGTTTCCTGGCGACATCATCACTAAGGGCCCGTAAACATCCCGACTTCCCAGCGAAAAGCTGAGAACGGTTATTACGTTTCAACCTCAATATTTAACAGCTCCCTTCGGATCTACAACAGTCATAAGTTAGACCCAAAAATTTGATTGAGTTCAGATTGGAAGCAAAAACAGATTCAGGAAAGTTTGTGTAACGGAGGGATAATGAGTACCTGCATTAGAAAATTTAACAACCTGGGAGTTGGGGGAAACATTTTTCAAAAACCAGCGACATGGGATAGAGAAACTGATGGAAATAACATTGAGGAAATAAATTTAGAGAAAGAGGGAGAGCAAAAGGCAGAGAAAGAGGAAAAAATAGAGGAAAGAGACAGAGGGAGGGGGAGAGAATGAGAGGAAGAGGGAGAATTCTCTATTTCACTCTGACAAAACATAAACGACAGAAAGAGGGAGACATTTCTAGTTTTCCCTCCTAAAAAAAGATCAGATTGTCCCAGGTTTATAGTGTGGAAGCAAACACTCACCAACAGCATGGCCTGCTCATGAAGCAACTGCTGCTGCAAGATCTCTAGGTGCCTTTGTTCCTCTTCCAATTGACGACGGATGTACTCCTGTCAATCAAACACAGCCCGCCCCGCCCCCGGGAGTTCAATACCAGACCAAATCGCATCTTGTCTGCAAAAACCTCCAGGTAGAAAACCCTGAGATGAAGTGGGAAGTGTACAAAGTGTACATCTTGTTGTGTTTGGGGACGTTTAACGGACCAGACAACTAGATCTAACAGCTTAACTCAGGTGCACGGGTAGCAAACACATGAAAAATCCCGATAGAGACACCTGACTTCTGTCAGGTGGATCTGCTCCTGGCTCCTACCTGTTCACGGTCGGCCCTCCTCTTCTCTTCCTCGGCCCTCCTGCGTTCCTCTTCCTCTTTTCGGCGTCGCTCCATCTCCTCGACGCGTCTTTTCTCCTCCTGCTCGCGGCGGCGCTGCTCGCGCTCCTGCTGCCTCCTCATCTCCCGCTCGCGCCGTTGTTGCTGTGTGCGGCCACAGGAGGCGACAAGGAGCAGGAGGTTAGTGACAAGAAATATCGAAGGCTCCGTTCACACTGCAGCTTAAAGTGTCCCAATTCCGACTGTCCCCTCTCATGTGACTCAGATCTGATGTTTTCTAATCAGTGTGAACAGCAAAAAGCTGCATGGAGTCGCATTTTATCAATTCCAGTCTGGACCACATGGATATTTGGCACAAAATATGAAGCATGTAACCTACATGTGCCCGTGTATTTGAACGCTCAAATCAGAATTTTTATTTTTTCATGCATGGAGGACAACAATTGATCAGCTGTTGTTCAGGTTCAGTGGACCAAGACATTATTGATAATGGTAACTATATTTGCAGAGCACAAAATGCTATAAAAGAAAAGAAACTGAACAAACATATCAGCAGTCAGCTGTAATGACAGACTTGCATTTCTAACTCCATTAACTCCATTAGCTCCTTAAGGTCAATTCAGCAAAAATCCACACTACTCATACTGGGCTGCCAGCAAAATAAACAAGAGCCAAAAATGAATTTTCTACAATAAAATAAGTTTGTTTGAGATAAATAATTGTGATTACTAATCATGATCACAATATCAAGCAAAACACGAGGTTGCCACACTCACTTGGACATCAAATTCAACGACTTTTCAATAACTTGACATGACACAAACTTAGTCAAACTTAGACATCACGAGGCCTCATTTGGCCTCAAATGGTGAAATCATAAATTTTAAAACTGCAGCTAAGTAACTGAGGCATATGGATGAATTTTGGCCATCCATTCATTTTCAAAAACTTTTAGGGAGTCGTTTTATTTTTTTCTCAAATCCACAAACTTTCCAGGACTTCCAGAGCTTGTGGGAACCCCGAAAATAACCAGCAGTATCATTCAACCCTCATTCCACACTTCCTAAACTCTGGTTTCGTGTTGCATTGTGGGAGGAACAAAGGATGGCAGTAATGTCTATCCAGGATACAGAGACCTTTATGTACCTGGTCCGTTGAAAAAAAATGGCAGACATTGAATCGGCTGACAGTGATAGGAAAGAAGTCTGTCTTTGCCTGAGAGCACCAAGATGTCAACATTTCATGCGCTGCCTTAAGACTTAATCATTTAATCTGAGTAACATGTTAAGTCTGACTGGCAGTTATCTAACACTTGGCTCTCAAAGCAGACGGATTAAGAAATTACACTGATCTGTGTCCGTCATCGTCTTATGAAAAGGTGCGGTGAAGGCCGCGGGGCATCTGCAGCATCGTGACGCATCAAATTCCACATTCAACACTCGGGCTTCCAGAGGAGGCGATCCATCAAACAGGAGCGCACACGTACAGAATAGCGGTATTTCACCGACATGGCCCGAGTTCAACTCGGCTCACGGGATCCGATCCCCTTGTGCTTGTAAAGTATATTTGATCTACAAGCACTGTCATGAATCACGAGGGCGCCTCGGGCTGCGAATGTTGTGGGAAAACGCTGCGATTTTGTTTTCTCGCCATGTGCCTTCGAGGCGTGCAGAAGTTATTCAACATCTATTCATGAGCCTGCTGACGTGCTCAAACATATTCAATTTAAATGCATCTTTTGAATGTGGGAAATGTGCAGGTGTCTCATCATCTCATCCTCAGCCTTTTTGTGATTCTTGTACCATTTTATTACTATTTACTTTGCCTATAGTTTTAATTCATCCATTGGTGTTGCCTTTGCTTCTCTTTTAATTTATACTATTGCATGTTTGTTTTACTATTGTATTCTGTTTTTTTTATTCTGTAAAAAAAGCACTTGAACTGCAGCCTGTAGGCCCTGAGCAATGTCCTCCCTGCTTACTGAGAGTTGGCGAGCCAGCTGTTGTCTGCAAACTGAAAACAAACAGCATTATTCTCTTTCTCTGCCTCATTCTACATCCGTCTTTTTCTCCATCTACCTCTCTCTTCATCTCTTTAACATCCTCTCTCTCTTTCTTATTCACTTTGACTCCCTCCTATACAGTATTTAGCTACATCTACCTCTCTCTCTCTCTCTTATTCCCAGTCCTATTCCTCCATCCCTTTAGTTCCAGCTAACATTTTCTCCTCATCTATTTTTGGTCTTCTCTTTCTCTTTAAGTCTCCTTCCCTCCCTCCCAGAGAAATCAGTTCTGTCTACCTCTCTGTCTGACTCTATATTCATCTGTTTCTGACTCTCCATCTCCCTTAATTTCCCTCTCTCACCAATCTCTAGTTCTACTTTCTCTCTCTCTCTCTTCCCATCCAAGAGAAACGGAGAGTAAATGCAGCTTCCAGAGACACTAATAGAAAAAGACCACAGCTCACTGAGATAACGGCTAATTACAGCAGGGATTTTCAAACGTTTCCTCTGGGGACGCCAATTAATTTTACTTTTTTTTTTGCATTGCGGGCTTAAATTGATTTTGCAGTCTACCGTCTAGGTTTATCAAGCAAAAATCTTGTTTCTAGACCACTAACCTCCTAGACAAAAGTCTTTAATCCAGCCTTCATTACACAGAAGCTACGGCTCATTGCAATAGCCAATAACCTTAAGCTGCAGAAGGCAGGACTTTAATGTAAAAATACAACTTATCCTCATACATATCCGGCTAAATCACAAATTGGGGCTGCAGAGAAGACCGTCCCATCCTTCCTAATTGAGACGCCGTAGATTCACCAAAAGTGACCAAGTGAAACTTGAGTGGGTCCAGAGAAAGCTGGGCCACGTTCAAAGCTCGCACCGTTGGGGGCGTCCTGGTGGATTAGTGGTCTGGGGCGGATGCCATGTGACCGCGATGTCCTGGGTTTGGGTACGGCCTGGGACCTTTGTCTCATGTAATTCCCCTCTCTCTCTCCTAATCTTTACTGTCTATCTCTACTGTAAAAAAAAAAATCATAAGAAGGGCAAAAACCCAGAAAAATAATATTTTAAAAAAGCTTGCAAAGCATTTTGTGATTGAACAATATGTTCACGGCCTCTGGGGTGCGTTTGATCCCGTTGTGGTGTGTGTGTGGGGCTGTAACCCCGAAGCAGCAGTGACGTATAGAAACAGCTGACTGGAAACCGTCATCAGCGCACCATGGCTTCACAATCAAACCAAACTGGGGTCTGGGGATCTTATGGGGTCTTTGAGGAGGCTCTAGGGGTCCCCAGCTACATATGGTTCAATTTCAATAACATTTAATTCACTATAAGTTATCATGAACAGAGAATGACTCTTCTGATCAGAGGTTTCACTCTCCCCACCGTTATCGGTACAACAAAGACCTTCTTAGCTGAGGATCCCTGGGACAAAACCTTAACGAAACAGGGATTGTGGTCGAAAGCGTATGTGTTTAAGGGAAAGTTTGGGTCCCCATTTTGATCATCCCGTGAACTACCATTAGTTCACGACCCAGGCTTTGAACACACGCTGCTGTAACCCAGCTGGCTAATGGAGGAGGCTGCTGTAATGGAGACGGACCAGATAGGCCGGGCTCTGAGAGATAAAGGCCGATTAGAGGAAAGCAGCCCCGGGGGTCCAGAGCCAGATCCCTGCAGCACCACACTAATCACTGCTGCTGCTGTCAACATCACACACCAGAACAGTAATGATAGGGAACCGTGTGATGTTTGACATTTGAAGGAATAAACATGTTTACTCATGAACAATATGGATATGTAATTTTAGGTTGCGGCGAAGCAGTGTTATTCCAAAGTTACTGACAAGGTAGAATACAAGCGGATGCATATAAACACACACACCAGAAGTATACCAGTGTGTATGTGTACATGAGTGAGTGTATGTAGACTCAAGATGAGGAATCATTGGTCCTGATTTCTGGCAATAGAGACCTTTAAGTTTTGTCAGCTCTACAAGCAGCCACAGCTAGCGCCATCATGGAGGTGGAGAATTGACAGTACACAAATAATGTCTACGCATATAACAACAAGACTGTCTTGTCTTTAGCCCTAGTCTCTACTCCAAAACACTCTGAGTTGTAGCTTGAGAAGAGACATTTATGTTGACATGCTAACGCTAGCTGCTACTAGATGCGTTAGCTAGTGTGCTAATCAGATGTGACCAGATACTATGGTTAGCTAGCAAGCGGACACAAAATCGATCAGTTATATCATTGGTGAAATTATCAGTTTCCAATCAAAAAAGATCAGAAATGAGCCTATGCCTATTCAATTCTGTTGAGAAGTCATGTTCATAGCCAAGAGCTGAAGACCTCCAATATGGCTGCCAGAAGGTGTGCTACATCACCTGATAGCCCGCTATTTTCACTTGCTCTTCGCTCTCCATTATAGTGATAAAAACTACAAGATCTAATGTGGACTCTTTCGGCTGAGGTTCAGTGATCCCGATGTCCTCACCTCCTCCAGCCGCCTCCTCTGCTCCTTCTGCTGCTCGATGCGTTTCTGCCTCTCGGCCAGTAGTTGGCGCTTGTACTCCTCCTGCTCTCTGAGCTGCTGCTCCTGCAGGAGCTGCTGGCGCCGCAGCGCCTCCGAGCGCTCCTTGTTCTCCTGCTGCAGCCGGATGAAGTCGCGGCGAAGGGTCGACTCGCCCGGCACGTTCACTATGGAGCTGTTTGGAGGAGGGAGCGGAGAGGTGTTAGCGGGTATGCGGGCTAGCATGGAGTTTCATCAAGAGGTACTTCAACGTTAATCAGCTCAGGACACAAATTAAATTAAGTCTGATTTCCCGGTATGAGGATAATTTGGGTTTGGTGCGGAAGGGGCATTGACATTTTGGCCAAAGATGACTATAATATATCATTGGAAAGCTCTTGTTGAGCAGGGAACATCTAAAGAATAAACAGAAAATCCTAGCTTAAATTTGGTGCAAAAAGAGCGTAACTGCACTTGCTTGTTAAAGAATATCAATTTGTGTGAATGCATGGCACTTAAGCTAGTTTGTGATTACCCAACAGTCTGACCAGACATACAGCAGACTAGTTGGACTGCAGAGACAACAAGAATCTAGCTTGTATTATTTCATATTGTAATAGTGTTATGTATAAATGCATTATAATACTACATTATAATATTACCTTGGCTCTCCTTCTTGCTCAGGTGTTTCCTCCTCCTCTTCTTCACTGCCACTGTATTCATACTCTGTCTCATCTGGAGATATGACGGAAAAATAAGTGATAAGTAACAAGAAAGTCAAAGTGGCTGGTAAAATAAAGTGGCTAATAAATTTGAGAATATACACAAACACAGACAAAAAAGTTAGCTTCCCTCCTTGCCAAGCCTTGAGGCCTCAATTCCTTCTGGGCCTCTTTGAGAAAATTTGAGATTTGACTGGTAAATCTTGAAATATTTCACAGTCTCACGAACAGAAGTAAATAATTTAAGGAATGGTGAAGGTTTGTACCGCCTTTGTTAGCAGAAAATATGTCATACATCCTTTTAATTATCCACAAATTTTGGTGAAGGTGTAAAGCAAAATGGTTTTTCCTCCTCTGCATCCCTTGTTTGAATATTTCCCACTGTGGACATCCATTAAGCTACAGCAAATCCCTTTGAGGTCCGCCATGTTTAATTAGCAGCTGCTCGCTCACCACACTACAGTGAAACAACTGTCTTTAACCAACACAGTACTGCTGTCAGGTAAAAACCTGGTAAATCCAATGTAGGCGTCAAGATTTTTACTTGAATTGAAAGATTACATGGTCCTCCAAGTCTTCAGAAAATATTATGACATTTAGACTTTCAAAACCCATTGTATCATTTCAAAAATATGCAGTGGTTAACCTAAAAATGACTTGTTGATATCCACGTTTTTACTTGAACTGAGAAATTACCGTTTATTTTGGGTTTTTTTTATGATCTTTGGGCTTATGAACCCCTTTCAAAACCCATTATATCATTCCAAAGCTCAGGTTTGACTATTTCAAAATAAGATGAGGTAAGTTTTTCTGTTCAACCGCAGCGATAAACACACCGCACCGCACCAGCAGCTCTCCCATGCGGACTCACCCTTCTCGCCCCTCTTCTTCTTGGTCCGGTCGATGTGGTCTTTGAGCTGGATGCGGACCTGCCTCTCGTTGGGCTGGTCCCGGATGAAGGGGTGTTTCAGCAGCTGCTCAGTGGGGGGGCGCTGGGTGTAGTTCTTCACCAGGCAGCCCTCAATGAAGCTGAAGAACTTCTTAGACCTGCAGGGGAAAGACAGGACGGATGAGTTTGATTACGGGGCGCTGTCAGGGTTAGGGGTTTGATTCCCACTGTGGCCTCTAATAACTTAAGCTCTATGGATACAAGTTTATACTGTACCTAATGGCAAGTTATATTAAATATTCTGGAATAGGAATGCACCGATCAGGTTTTCTGGTAATCTGTAATTCTGATTCCAATGACAGATTTTAGAACAGCGTGATCAGCCGATCATCAATCCGATCACGACTGAAATGATGCGTTTTAGCTGGACTTTCTACTGACAAAAAGTGCACAGCAAATACAAACAGTTACAGTAATACAGCGCTGTGTTTAACAGATTGTTCTTATGGCTGCATGACATTTCTGGCCTAACCATGTGGAATTAAATCATCAATCATTTATCCAAACATAGTTATTACATGTTAGTGTGTGCTTGATGCTGCCAGTAATGCCTGGAAAAGGTCAATCAAACACTCTGAAAACTCTCTGTTCAGAAAGTTAAATGAAGTGACCAAGTCTCTCTCTGAAAGTTAATAGAGATGGGCCGGTTCTGCATCACAAAAACAAAAAAAAGCCTGATTCAATGAGACTGCATAGCTTTACTTTTGTTCCACAAGAACTGAGGTTGTAGCAAAGAGATGAGGATTAAACAGTTGCCCCATTAGCCTACTATTGTGGAGATTGATGGTGACAACCATTTATTTAATGGCTGGGTACGACTACTCTGTGCTAAATGAAGTGAACTCATATTCCCATTTAGTGAAAAAAAAACTTAGTAGAAGGATGGTAGTTACAGTGGCAATGATTCATGCATTTATCCTGCGTCAATCTTGCATTAAACCACAGACAACTCTACACAGCAGAACAGTTTACTGTAAAACCAAACAAGCAATTCGAGCAAGAGTGCAGTAGTAGTGCAGTGTGGGGATGCTATGATGGATAGTTACAACAGATCCTGTGCATCTGTTAAGTGCAACAGATAATTCCAGCATGACTGTTGACAGTAATATAATGAGGCCGAGGTATGAGGAAGAGATCAGACAGGAGGCGAAAGTCAGCTCACCATTTTTTGGACTTGAGTCGAGGAGGAGGGTTTCTGGGAATGAGGAAGAGGGCTCTCATCGGATGCATGTCACACAGCGCTGGAGACAAAAAAAAGAGACGGCAAAACACAGATCAGACAGAACCAAACGAGCACAGATCCATGTTCCAACTTTTCAGATGGAACTGTTGAATGTTTTCCTGTTAGCGTTGATTGTAGGGAATAGGAATTAATCGGTAAAATAGCAAAGTTAAGTGCTTGTACTTACGCGGCGCGCCCTCAGCCATCTCTATGGCGGTGATTCCACAAGACCACAGGTCACTCTGAACAACAGAAGATAAGACGAGTCAGATGGAGGCAGAGCAGTATGTACAGTCTGTATGTGTGTGTGTGCATGTTTCTGTCACTTATACTGTATGTCCCTACAGGGAAGCAGAAATATGTCATATATCTATAAGGTGGCAGTTTCTCCGTTAACTCCATTAATTCTCTGTTTCTCCGTTCTCAACCTTTTCAGCATCACAATCCCCAAAAATGAAGCGATGCCAGCAATCGCAGATTTGCATAATGATGAACAAAACATGGTTTCTGGTACTTTGTATATTGCTTGATTAATTACTTGATTAATTATCAACAGATCCCTAGAGGTTTCAAATATTTAGTATGTCATGAAAATGACTTTTATCACAAACACTGAAAAACATGATAGTTAAGTTGTATATTAGAAACACATTGTTAATACTCCATCTCAAAATCATCCTGTGAACACCACTGCTTTAATGACAATAATTGTGTGTTTTTTTGGATACGCATGTGTAAGAAACAGACGCAGCCTCTGTTGTTACCCTGTAGTCGTAGGTAGCATCTGGGTTTTCGTCACAGGCGATGACCTCCGGAGCCATCCAATATGGCGTCCCGATGAAGGTGTTCCTCCGGCCCACCGTCCGGTCCAGCTGGGCGCTCACTCCAAAGTCAACTGGAAACCAGGAGGTTAAAACCAGTTACTGCTCGCTCAAACCAGTTTCATCTACAAAAAACATTTCCGTAACCCACATGGCTAGAAGAGGAACACTGTAGGAGTGTAATAGTGTTTAAATATTTGGACCGAGGTGGGACTTTTGGTGCCTGTGTCTTCTCCACCACTCTGTTCACAAAAATGTAGTTAAACAGTAAAATACTCAAATTGGCCGGTGAATTTAGGAATTTCCAAGCCACTGTGGCCTTTGAACAAAACAGTTTCAGACTTTAGACTTTGACTTTATTAATTCATGCTTGCAGTAAAGTATACTGAAACATAGAAACAATCCATAAAAGAGCACATTTGGACACATGGACAAGACAAAGTACAAAAACATAAAGATTAAAAAGAATTTAAAGGTCAGCAGAATACAATTTTAGGAACCTTGTATATGTACATACAAGGTTCCTGAAAATAAGTGTGGCACAGACTGTTATGACATGACAGTGCAGCCTGTAGGGAACTGGACAATAGGTGACAAAGACTTTCCAGAGTCACTTCCTACACATTTGGACAAAGGAAACAAAATATACACAAAATAATCCTGCTGTTAGATGCAGCAATGTAATCTTAATGTTAGGAGTGGAATAGTATTGTAAACTTCATGTAAACTTTACCTAGGATGATGTAAACTTGATGCATTATATTTTGTTTTAGTATGGACAATACACAGCTAACACTTCATCCAATTTGTTCTGATGCTTTAATACGTTTTAAGTTGTAACTAAAGAATATGGGAACCTTGTTAACACAGTTCCCAGCCTGTGTGAATCCAGAGGCCCTGTATGAGGAGTCTTTTAAATTTCAGAAATTTTTAGTCTCCTGCCCTGGGACCCATGCTAATTAAAAATGTACTCGTGCTCTTTTCACGTCCGCACCATCACACCCGGGTCCTGACTCGCAGTTTAAAGGTTAAGAAGCCGCGGAGTTACAAGACAAAGACCTGACTCAGAAAAACCCAGTTCATCCCGATCTTAAAGCCTCAGTGTCTCCTCCTTTCAGATGAATACCAAAGTACTTCACTGTGGCCAGGGAGGGGATTCACGATTGGGAAGTAATGGGATTACAACACAAAAGTAATCTGACTGTTGGACTATTCAGAGAGATGTTTGAAGGAGAAAGGTGAGATTATGAACCTAAACCATGATGACACCAACTGGATGGTGGAGTTTACAAAGTGGGAAAAACATTGATTATAATCATAACTCTTTGTCTTCCACAAGTGATTGAAAGGAACCAGATTATGTTAGAGAATATAATCTGAGTGAGAGATTATGCAACCTTCTAGTCAACAGGCCCTCTAGTAAAATAACCTAAAAGGAACATTAATAGCGGTTAAAATTCCGTAATTATACTACTAAACTATGTTTTACTATTTTTTCTATCAAAAAGCTATTAATAATTTTGAAAGGGGAACTAAAACTACAGAAAGTATTAAATGGGACATGATTATCTAACGTCATCTGGAGCATTATTTTCTAGGAAGAAAATGTACTATGGCAAACTTAATGTGTGCGCAAATAAATGTTAAAAGGATTTATGTTTCTGAGTGTGAATTTTACAAAAGGGTCCGGCTGCAGACCTCCACTGTCAGGCCAAGGAGTCAGGCCAGCTCCACGCTCTTCTTCTCTCATTCTAATGACGCAGCCCAACGTTCTTCTTCATCGTCGTTTTTTTTAATTGCCTTTAATTTTTTAATTTACCTCCGCTGTCAGGACAGAGCCACTACTATCTTTTTCTGTCGGCTAATTTTAATGGCTCAATCCGACGTTGTTGTAGGTCGGTTAATCAATGTTTTTGTTTGAAATTATGTGATTAATGGGCTGTTTTTGCATTTTTTTTTTGTACGTGTGAATAATTAAGCGTATATGCATGAATGAATGAAAACAAGCAGTAAAAAATTTTTATGAAAACATCAGCTAGAAACGGAGGGGAAGGATGAGATATCTCCTGCAACTTCTATTGTTCTGATATTTCATCTCTCCTGGTTAGCACTATCCCCAAATCATAAGACAGTCATGAAATAGCCTGCGTTGTCACCTTAAACATTTTGCTAAATCACTAATTAGGGAGATTTTACCACTCACAATCAAAATGTTTTTTGTGGCAGCCTCGCGGGGCTTTTATTTTGAAAAGAAAATGCGCTTCGGCGACAAGCCTTTGGGAAATGTGGCGATTTTCACAGAACTTCAGCTTGAGAGGGAACTGGGAGTTCAAAATAACTAACGAAGAAGAGACCTGAGCGTGGAGCTGGCCTGACAGCGGAGGTCTGCAGCCAGACCCCCCTCAGAATTTTATGCAAGCTGACAACTGTAAAATGATGTGAAACATTACGAGAGAGAGAGAGAGAGCGAGGACTGGCTCTGGAAAAAATGAATTCAGTCAAACTGAAGTTTACCGAGTTTGACCTCGGCGTTCTCAGTCAGCAGAACGTTTTGTCCCTTGATGTCGCGGTGGATGACATGATGGGCATGCAGGTGAGCCAATCCCTGTAGAGATGAAGAAAAAATACACAAGATATTATTATGCATCGCAATGACTTGACAGTCCAGTGATGAACCTTGAAAAATGCCCCACAAATATTTATATCGTATGCAGTTATGACTATTTACTGCACATTTGTTGCAAAAAAAAACCCTCAAACACTTTCTGAATAAAACTAGTAACCTCTTCTTTGTGCACCCATTGTTCTTGGCGGATAAAAGTCAGATTCAGATTCTGAAACTACACATCCCATCATGCCTCAGCGGGCAGACTGTGTGGTGGTGAAAATGGGGGACTGACCCGGAGGATTTCTCGGGAGATGTAGGCGATCCAGTCCTCCTTCAGCGTGTTTCCTTTGGTGTTCTTCACCAGGTCTGTGATGGATCCGGCTCCACAGAACTCCATCACCAGCTGCAGGAGACAGGGACGGATGATGAGAGGAGTGTGAGCATGTACACACACACACACTCACACACACACACACACACACACACACACACACACACACACAGTCCATCATTCCGCCAGTTAGAGACCATCAGTTAAAGCTGCTACATGAAGCATTTTACCATCAATAAATCATCACCACTTTAATTTTGAGACATTAGTATAATTACTGTAAACAAACCAGACCATCATCAGCCTCTACCAGCCACTACTCTGCATCCTCCATAGTTTCTCCACCTGGTGGATCTGGAGGGAAATCTGCTGGATCGCTTTACGGCACAAAACAGGAAGAGGTTCTGTTCTTCCAGAGCAAACGGAGCTAAAGCTGAAAGAGTTTCTGGCAGCAGATGGTGGAAGGAGGGAAAGGAAGATGGAGAAATCACTTCCAACATGTTGATCCTCTTCAGGGAGGGGGAGGAAGCAACAGGGCTTATGGGAAATGTAGTCTTAATGTGGAGAAACACTAGAACTAACAATACTACTGGTGTGAGATAGAGGCGAACAATCGTCTCCAACATGGACTGGTTTACAGTCATTACACCAAGGTATCAATTCATAATGATATATTTATGCTTAAAATGCTTTTTTTTTTTAAACCTTTGACAGTATGTCTGCATGTATAGATATATAGATATATATTCACACTCAGCGATGCATGGTTTATAAACACACACACACACACACACACACACACAACCAGGTCAACTTTAGTAGGTCATCTTTGTTGGTGTTCAAAACACACACACACAATCTGAGTACAGAACAGGAGGTATACTGTATATTGAAGAATATCAGGAAACTCAATTACACTAACACTCTCTCACTCTCGCTCTCAGACACACACACACACACACACACACACACACACACACACACACACAGTGGGGACTGTAAAGGGGGGGGGGGAGCAGCTGTAAAAACAAACAGGAGTGTATTCTGCAGTGAGAGTCGGTCCTCTCCTCTGTAGGAACAGGAGACTGCAGGTCGTAAAAAGAAGTAATCCTGCCTTCACCAAACCTAACAGCCATAAATCTCTCCTGCGCTCCACTCTTCCTCCTCCTCTTCCTCCTCCTCTTCCTCCTCCTTTCTCTCTGCCTTCCCCCTTTCTGTTAATCTCCCTCCCATCTCTTTTGCCTTCTTTCTCCCGTTCCTCCTTACTGTTAATCTCCTTTGCTCCATTTCGTTTTCCCTGTCTTGTTTCTAGTTTCCTTCCCTTGTGGCATTTTATTTTATGTCTCTCCGTCTCTCCTGTTCCTCCTCCTCCTCTCCTCACTCTGTTTATTCCCCCTTCTCCCAGAAGTGGTTGTCGTATTTCATGGTAAAGAAGGATTATCGTGCACATGACATATTATTGTGTATGCACGACGCTTGAGTTGCAGAAAAAGCATGCGAATAACGTACAGTAATAAGTAGAGAGAGAGTAATAGACCAAACCCTTATCTGAGACTTGGTGAAACTTGCATACTGACGATGGTAAAGCTCAGTGACTCAATCTGTCAGCTGTCAGTTGTTCCTTACTAAAAATAACACGTTATGTGTCAGCAGTTAATGCCTTCATAACTCATTCCTGTCAGTTTTTTACCTGAAGTAAAATTCTGTCAACAAATTAGTCAATAAATTATACAAAAATATCAGGCTAATTAAATGAATCAATGTAATCAAGTAAATTAAAGTAATTATGGCAAGTGAGTGAACTCTGGTTGAAACTTGCTGAAGGAGCTGAGTCCAACGCACGCTTTAAAACACGTCTGCACATGTTATGAATTTGTGGGAACTTGATATTTCTGAAATCGTGCGCACGCAAGAAATGAAAATGAGGAAGCGAAACAGGTGAAAGATGAACCAAAACGACAGTATGACGTCTGTCTTGTGCGCAGGTAACACCGTCTCCTGCCCTCGATGGAGTGCAGCAGGCTTCAAAACAGATATTTTATTCTCCTGGGCGTTAGCAGCTGCTTCACAAATCTCCCATCAACCACATCTGGATCCATCATGGAGGAACATCATGGAGAATTGTGTGTTAGTTAATAAAGTCTAAATCTGCACCAAGCAGCTAGAAACAGAGAGCAGCTGAGTCAGCTTGTTGTGGTGTGGCTGTAGATCCATTCAGTAACGTTCTCAGTAAAAGTGAATAGTGTGATAAGGTGGATTTGGTTACTGTGACACAGTAAACTGTCTTGTCTTTAGCCCTAGTCTCTACTCCAAAACACTCTGAGTTGTAGCTTGAGAAGAGTCAGCTCAGTTAAAGACGAGATGAAATGAAAAATGCCTTTTTAATCCTTTTAGATCACATCCTCGGTCATATTGTGCACCTATTTAACAATATATGCCAAAAAAAAAACCAAAAATCAATTTCATTGTATTCTTATATCAAAATTCAATCATGTTTTCTTCCTGTAAAACAAAATATGCCGTGTGCTTACGTAAGCATGCCCGTAACTAATTTCAACCAATAATATCATGACATCCACCCATCAATCAATCTTCAACTTTTAGCGCACAGAGCTAAGAGGCTAAGATTCATTAGTTAGCTAGCTAGCAGCAGCACGGTACTTCGGTGTGTCTTCGGGTGTTATGACACGCCCACTTTTCAACGTTCAAATCAAATTCCTCCCAACGTTACGTCCCGCCTGTCTTTCCTGTTTCACTCGGAAATACGTCACGATACGGAAGTTAGATACTCTCGAAATGCCGTTTCATCTCGACTTTAACCTGAACTGTTAGCTAGCTAACTAGCCAGCAAACACGCTGATGTTAATGTGAACATGCTAACGCTAGCTGCTGCTAGCTACGTTAGCTAGTGTGCTAATCAGATGTGTTAACAACAAGACAGTGATGTTAGCTGACCGGATACTATGGTTAGCTAGCTAACAAGCTGACATTATCTAAACACTAAATCAATCAGATGGATCAGTGATGAAATGATCAGTTCAGTCAGATAATAATTCTGCTGAGACGTTTAGAAACACAGTCAGCTGTTCACAGAGCTGAGGACCTCCAATATGGCCGCCAGAGGGGGGTTACATCAACTGAAAAGCCTCTATATTCTCTCCTTTTGCCTCCAAACCTCCACTCCTATTCCCTCATTCTCATCTGGGAGATGGAGGCTGTTAAATGAAATACAAGGAGGCAAACATGAAACTCCAGAGAGACGGAGGAGAGGAAGAGGAGGAAGAGGAGGAGGGAGGTATTGTTGACCGAGGGACGAGCGAGGGATAGTCTGAACAGCAAGAGGACAGAGAGAGAGAGAGAGAGAGATAAAGAGAGGAAGGGAGAAAGAACCAGAGAAAATGTGTGTGTGCGTAGAGTGAAAAGAAATGTGTGGCTATACTGTGTGTGTGTGTGTGTGTGTGTGTGTGTGTGTGTGTGTGTGTGAGAGAGAGAGAGAGAGAGAGAAAGAGAAAGAGGGAGAATCCGAGAGAAAAAGAGAGATGATATGGGATCATGGTCTATTTTTACTACATTGTATATTTTATGTAAAGGCAATTACATATTTCATGGTTTAGGAAACACGCTGGGGAAAAGCTGTGCTACAACACACACACACACACACACACACACACACACACACACACACGGGTGGAAAATCTATTTTAAAAGAGTTTTTAAATGGTTTTTAATGAGTTTCATATTCCAAAATACTATAAAAAACATTTTTTCAAGTACTATCATTTGTTTTCATTTTAAGTTATCCGTGACTGGTTTACTTTAAGTGGTGCACATTAGGTATTACAAGTTATCATAAGTGAATTATAAGCAATAATTATTATAATCATAGCATAATAAAAGAAGCACAATGTGAAGAAAATGTAGGGGATTGAATACTTTATGGGGAAACTGTGATAATATAATGTTAACATGATATTCATTTCAATGCGATTTTCTGATGTTTGATGATTGTATTGTAAGAAAAAGTTTATCTATGTGTGAAAGATTGACAGTGGTTCTCAACCTGGGTGTCGGGACCCCCCGGGTGGTCACGAGATAATTTTGAGGGGGGTCGTAAGATGATTTATAATATAGGTTTCTACTATACAAATTTATTATCATGTCCATTTTTCCAGATTTCTCTCAATTTTTTGCTTTTTTCTTGTGAAATACTGAATAGTTTTCAACCTCTTGGCCTCCTCTGATAATGAATCAAATGAAAAATCAAATGAAAAATTGTTAAGGGTGAGGAGGCATCGTTTTTGTTCGACGGAGTCACGAGCCAGAAAGGTCGAGAAGCACCGTGTCACTTTCTGGATAATATCTGGTTTTGGGAGGAATCGTCCCGGCACTCACCCACAGCTGGTCATCGTGTCCCGGCGGGCTTTTCTTGATGAACGCTCCGTAATAGGTGGCTATGTTCCTGTGATGGGAGTACTTCTTCAGCATGTTGATTTCCAGCTTAATTTCCTCCTCTTCATCCTGCAGAGAGAGAGAGAGAGAGAGAGAGACATCAGCATGGAGTTAATAACTTCTTACTGCCCGCGAGATGTTGGGGAAGCAATTACAGGAACTAATGGAGTGGATTCAAACAAACAATATCAATCTCCAGTCTCCTGGTTGGTTTGTCCAGAAGGGAAATTACCAATAAGCCTCTTCCACAGGTAACCAACTGATATTTGGACTTTAAAGAGCTGGAAAAACAGTTGGGATTTATTGACGTAGTAGAAAAAAAATAAAAGTGAGAAAAAGTGACTCGTGCAGATGATGAGTATCGAGTACCGCAGCATTCACTGTCACTTTTCCCTCTTGTGCTTTTTCCCCACCATGTGAATAAATCATATTTTTTTTTTGCGTGTGAAGATCCCCTCATCTTTATTCGTTTAACTCCTACACACTTGGCTCCTTGCTAAGCTTTCGAGTCAAGACTGCAAACTTTTCTCTGCACTGAACTGTGGGATCGACCGGCCGCCCCGGCCCGGTGAGTGAAAAACCAGGTCGTTCCCCCGTCCCGCTCGGACCTGCTAACAGTTTCCATTCACAAGCTGCAGAAATGAATTAGCGTCGCAGAGAAAAACGAGGCTAAAGACAAACACTCTGACCTCATTTCACAGAGTTAGTAACGCTGGTGATCCTGTTATCTCTTGTTTTCGTGTGTGTTTGTGCCCTTTGTTTACTGTACAGGACTTTGTGGTAAACCAGTTTGTTAAAAGCGCTTTATAAATAATTAAATTTGACTCACGAATTACAACACACCACAAAATGCACTCTGGGATACAGATGTACAAGCAAACTTGCAGCTAAACGAGTGCGCGCACACACACACACACACACAGATATAGACATTCAAACAAAAACACATTAAATGCAATGTTGAATCTGCTGGCCAAAGCGACGCTGCGACCAATGGGAAGCAGATTATTTTGGCAGCATCATGTTGTGTGAGTAAAATTAACTGTTACCATTTAAATGAACATTAAAGTGATGTTGAACTTTGGTAGTACCTTGGGTTGTGTAGCTGCCAGGTCATGATATAATTGTAAACAGGCAGAATCTGCTTTGTCAAAGAAGTCCTGTCTCTCACTTTCATTCGCCTATTTATAATGATTGATAAATGTACAATGTTCTTGTTTAAAGCCCTGAAGAAGACCTACAGTGGTCGAAGCATGGTGGCTTTTTTAATGATTTAGCCACTACAATAAAGTCTTTTTCGGAATTTTTTCTTCCTCGTGTATTCTTCCACTGTTATATTTCTATATTTGGAGTGCCTGGATTGTCCTTCGGTTTGTAGCTCACTTTTTTCCCCATTTTCCAAGAGCACCCGATACATTTTTGATCCCAGCTTGTAGAGCTGCAACGATTAATCGATTAATCAATTAGTTGTCAACTATTAAATTAATTGCCAACTATTTTGATAATCGATTAATCGGTTTGAGTAATTTTTAAAGAAAAATAAGTCAAAATTCTCTGATTCCTGCTTCTTAAATGTGAATATTTTCTGGTTTCTTTACTCCTCTATGACAGTAAACTGAATATCTTTGGGTTGTGGACAAAACGAGACATTTGAGGACGTCGTCTTGGGCTTTGGGAAACACTGATCGACATTTTTCACCATTTTCTGACATTTTATAGACCAAACAACTAATCGATTAATCGAGAAAATAATCGACAGATTAATCGACAATGAAAGTAATCGTTAGTTGCAGCCCTACCAGCTTGACAATACAGATCAACCAGTCATTTCCTTTTTTCGTACAATTTTCTTCGTTCCATCATCATAAGTTTCCTCCGACTGGATTTCGGTGTTCCACTTGTTCAGACTGGAAGGTTTAATAAACATAAAGAAAGAGATTCACTTAAAACAATTCAGCAGCAGGACTAGTTTTTTATATATCGTCAGAATCTGCTTTGTCGGCGTTCCTTTATGTGCTAGAAGTGATTTTCAGACTGTTCCTCCAGACGATGGCAGTGAATGGAGAGAGAAAAAAAACACAATTGTCCAGTCTGCTCTACCGGAGCAACAGATCACAGAATCACTGATTTTGGGGGTTTTATCCTGGAGGAAGAGACTCAACTCAAGACTCTACCAGAGCTACACACAGAGATTTAAAGCCATAATATCAACCTCAAATCATTTCCTTCACACCATTACAAACCAGGACTTTGCACTGCCTTCCTCCCTGCATTCACTGCTGTACTTCCAAATTTGACTTTTCAAACCCAGTGCAAACTAATTTAATCGAGTTTATTTACCCTCGCATGTTAAAACAGAAATGGCAAATAGAAAACGTCAAGTCGTGTTCGTTATTTATGTTGTTCGGCTCAAAAATCACACAAAACATTTTTAAACCTGTATTTACCCAGGGACAATGCCTTGTTTCACAGTGACAGTTTTCACACATTCACACTGGAAGGAAGTAACTATTTTTTCAATTTTCCAGTGGTCAAATGACGATTCATGAGGTTAGATTTCATTTTAACAGAAGTTAGACCCACAGGTGCTACTAAACAGTTAAATGATCCACTTCTGTTCCAAGAATACTTTTGTCAGGACAGGAGATGACGAAGATGAGTATTTTCTCTCAGTTTCACTCTTGAGTCTTGGTCTTTTCCAGTTGCTGTCCTTCAGCTCTGTAGGGCAGAATAGTTGCCAGATTTTCCCAGCTGGGACTCAAACTGGCAACCCTGCGGTCGTCAGCTCATGCGTCTGATCATCAGACTCCCTCCGCCCCGTTTTGGGAGTAACGACCCTTGATTTTTTACAATCCGTCCCCATAAATGTTGACGACTCTGGAGGCTCTTCCCAGCGGGACGACTTCGGTCATAAAGAGGAGGGGAAAACAACGTAAAATAACAATGAAAACTGGCTTTTGCTCCAGCGGCCACATTGTACACTGTCAGAAAAAACAAGGTACAGAACAAGGTAAAAGGTAAAAGTCTGGAGCGTTCTGTCTGAGAGTGCAGGAGCGAGGCTGGGGAACAGCTCTGTTTATCTCTGTCTGCAAAAACACAGCGAGGAAACCAGCGGTGTCCGAACGCTACGTGATAACAGACTAATAAACTGATATCATCACAAACAAACACACAGTCTGAAATGTAAATGAGAACACCGCCTGACACACACACACACACACACTCTCAGGATATTACAGTACAGCCTCAGACGGGCAGGCAGACACATAACAAGATGGAGCAATTATTCTTCAATCATCTTGGCGTCCAAATTTCTGTGTAGCGGCGAGCCGCGGCGTCCGACTCGCCGCTCCGTCAGCGGCTCACATGACGTGACATTTCCGCCGTCGTTATCGCTTGACGATAAGCGGCGGTGAGACGAGCGGCCGAGCCTCGCGCCGCTCAGCGGCTCCACATGAAGGAGACGCTCCGAGAGACTGAGGGGGGACGCTGACCGGGTTTTCTTATTGACCTTTGGCATTCTGGGAGTCTCACCGCTTCCTGCATGCTGGCTCAGCTACTGTTCAAATCACAAGGAACGGTCTGGAAATCACAAAACTCAAGTCTCTCCCCCTTTTTATCTGCAGGTTTCCCACTTTCTTTAGGCTGACAGACATCTTTACGACTTGAAAAGGTTTCTAAAGTCTTGACTTGAGATCTTGTGTTTGTGTAAATGACTTAGATTGAAAGTGATGAGATTTGTTCCAGCAGACGACTGAATTTAAATTCTGTTTTCTGAATTTGTATGGAATGATTGAATTTATTGAAGTTGAAACTGATTATAGAAATCAAACTCATGATGCTCTTACCAAGTTTTTATCCTATTAAAACCATATTGCATTGAAAAGTCCTAGATATTTAGTTTTCTTTAAGATATTAAATTGATACTGGACTCTTGATTTGTTCTGACTTGACTTGGTAATCTACATTTAGACTTGACATTACCACTTTTTTTAGGCTGACGGAAATCTTTATGATCTAAACTCATAGTATTTATTATAGTAAAAATTGAGTTAAGTTACATGAGAATAGGGTCTTTTAAGAGGGAGGGAACATAAATTATTGTTTTAATCAAAGTATGCCTGATTTCTCTTTATATTGGTGGGGTTTTTTTGCCTTATGATGACCACCACAGCACTGGATAAATTAGTTTCTACAGGACAGCAGTGATGCTCCAGCCGACGTCTTATCAGCTTCTTACAAGGATCAACCGTCTCTGCTGCTGACATTTTGAAATAGGTCGAGAGGTCAAAGGGTAATTCTGCCAAACTTCAGCATTCAGACATGAAAGGGTTTCATTACCAACCAAAACATCTCCATATTAGGAGAAAACTGATCACCTGAAACTCAGCATCGGTATCTCTAACAGACAGATGATCTGGTAAATGGACTTCAGTTACCTACTGTTCTTTGGAAAGCACCAGTTTTGTGCTGTCAATCATTCAGTAAGAGTATACTTAGATGGTGGATGTGTCATTTTGGAACCAAACTCTTCATACCGTAATTCCTCTAATATTGGCTCGGGCCTTTATTTACCTCAACTGCAGAGGGTACCAGGCCTTTATTGGAAGCAGGCTTATATTAGAGACAGGCCTTTATTTCTAATTCCCTCTGTTTGATAAGTATATTTGCTCATATTTTAGTACGAAGCCTCCTTGTTTTCTGATCTGCTTCTGTTGGGGTTCGTTAGGTAGCCGTTTTTTTGTTACTGCGATGCATTACGATAATTACGGTAATCGACGACGGCACGCTCCAGAGACTTCCGCCGGCCGAGCCGTCTTGTGGCACTTGTACGTTACAAACTACAAACTACAGTTACAAACAGGCAGCAGGAGTTTACCGGTATCCACCGTTGTTTGCATGTAAGCTGAAGCTAACTGAACCTGGGTGCCGATGTGTTCCCGGTGATCCGGCCGAGATTTCGGCGGGGGTCCCGACGCCGATGTGTCACCGGGCGTCCGGGGCTTGGATCGGGAGGATCAATGCGGGCCGTGGGCACGGCGGAGAGAGGAGACGGACACGGTCCAGCCATATACTGGTTTTGACCTAGTCTTGTTTCCTTTGTTTTTTCCCCCGGCCTGTATTTGAGGCCGGCCTTTATTTGTTCGTGTCGACCACGGCCCCGGCCATTATCGGAGACCCGGCTTTTAATTGACTACAGGCCACTATTAGAGGATTTACGGTATGTTCTATAAAAAGGGGAAACCACTGACTTTCTGCATGGTAAGGTGTTACGGACCTAAGGACAGCCCAGCCTGTTTCTCACAGTTAAAACTGAGCGGTACATCCCAGCCTTTCCTCTGGTTTCAGGTTTTTTTTCACGGTGCGTTTGTTTTTCCATGAGATGTTTGAGTTCATGTAAGCAGCAGATTTTCAGGAGAGACCTGGCTCCGATACGCCAAACGCATTAAAACCTGTTTGCTTTTTCTTCATGTCGCTCTAATCCGCCGAGGCTGTTTAAGACCTTCAGCTTTGACCGTCTGGCCGCTGTGAGAAGATGACGGGGTCAGTCGGTCAGTCGGTACGTCAGTCGGCCGGCCGGCCGGGCGGTGAGTCACCGTCAGTCAGCCGGCCGGTTGGTTAGTCCTTCAGCCAGGCAGCCAGTCATTTAGCCAGGCAGCTAGCCAACCAATCAGTCAGCTAGCCAACAAACCAGACCGCAAGACAGCCAGGCTTTCTGTTAATCCACTCAACAGCCAGCCAGTCCATCAGTCAGTCAGTCAGTCAGCCAGTCCATCAGTCAGTCAGTCAGACAGACAGAGAGTCAGTCAGTCAGTAAACCAGTCAGACAGTCAGGCAGACAGTCAGTCAGTCAGACAAAGAGTCAGACAGTCAGTCAGAAAGACAGACAGTCAGTCAGACAGTCATTCAAACAGACAGTCAGTCAGTCAGTAAACCAGTCAGACAGTCAGTCAGTAAACCAGTCAGACAGTCAGTCAGTAAACCAGTCAGACAGTCAGTCAGTAAACCAGTCAGACAGTCAGTCAGTAAACCAGTCAGTCAGACAGTCAGTCAGTCAGTAAACCAGTCAGTCAGTCAGTCAGTAAACCAGGCAGACAGACAGACAGTCATCTCAGATTTCAGTCTTTGTCACAAAGTCATAAAGCAGAGTTCGGTTTCACCAGAGACCTGACAGCAATCTGCTTCACACACACACACACACACACACACACACACACACACACTGACAGAGAGACCAGGGGGTGGGATATGTGTGTGTGTGTGTGTGTGTGTGTGTGTGGGAAGCGGGGGTGTTGATGGAGAGAGGCAGGGAGAGAGCGACAGAGGTCTAGGTTACAGCTGCTCAGACAAGGAGACACTCATCATGACGTCATCCCTCTCTCTCCCTCTCTCTCTCTCATACCTTCACCATGTCTCTCTCTCACTCTCTCTCTCTCATACCTTCACTATGTCTCTCTTTCACTCTCTCCATCTCTCTCTCTCTGTAACCTCACTATGCCTCTCTCTCCCTCCCTTTCAGCATCACTTTCCATTACTGTCTCCTCTGTTCCTACAATAATTGCCTTAGTCACATGTTCACGTATCCCGTCTCCATGACACCTCACTTGCCCCCCCCCCCCCCCCCCACCCTCTCTCCCCCTCCCTCTCTCTTTTTTCCCTGAAGCTCCCCAGTCCTTTCAAAACAAGGCATCCTGAAGCTACTCATTATCATTCCTGGGCATGAAATGGTGGGGAGACTCGGAGGCGGCCATCTTGCTGTAAAAGTATCCTTGCACACAATGTGAGCAGACCTGACAGAGCCGCGGTCCTGCGGGACCGGCCCGCCGCAGCATGGAGGCATGATGGGAAACGAAAGCAGAGCAGGAAGACATGTTGAGATGTTTTAAACTGGCACAGAGGAACCTGAACCTGGACATTTTTAGGCGATTTTCTAACACTCTTTTGCCATGTTCCCGTTATCAGAATATTGGAAGAAGCGTAAAAACCCAAAATGTTCCTGGAGGACAACATGTGTAGTTTAATAATAATGCTGCGTTCACATCCAATCTGGAGAGGCGGGAGAACGGGATGACAGTTTGTTGACACAAGCGTGTACGTGTTTAACTTGTTAAAACGCCCAAGTTCAAAATATTTTTTGTCTATGAAATTAAAATCATCCATAAACAAACTGCAGCAGACATTAGACGCTTTGTGTAAAGTAGACTGGATTGCATTAGAGGGAATATAACTGATAATTCTGTTTTTTATTATCTTAGCCTCTGATTTGCTGCCATGTGTTGATACACCGCCACATTTTGTCACGCCAAGTGCGAGATATTGCAGCCCGCAAAATTTCCCACATAACCGATTTGTAATTTCTACTAAGACTAACGTGAAAACATTTTTCGGTAACACTTTCTATGAAGCCTGCGTCTATAATACATTATAATCATACTTATAACACATTATAATGCCATCATAATGCATTATAAGTATAGTTATAATCATGCATAGACAGTTATAATGTTTTATAACATTACTCATAATCTGTTATAAAGCTTTTTCATTTAAGTGGTAATGAAAAAGCTTTATAACAGATTGTAAGTAATGTGTTTATAATGTTATAAAACATTATAACTGTCTATGCATGATTATAACTATACTTATAATGCATTATGATGGCATTATAATGTGTTATAAGTATGATTATAATGTATTATAGACACTGGCTTCATAGGAAGTGTTCCCATTTTTTCCGTTTAAGTAGCTTGTAAATCCAATATAACATGATGAAAGCTTTTCGTTTCCGGTTTGTTTGGAATCAACAGAAGAAGAAGAACTGGGTAGTTAGCATGAGCAGTGAATTCCAAGCTCCGCCCACACTGTTTGATTGACAGGTGATCTGTGGGAAGTGCAGTGCAGAAACACCACAGTGAGGCTGAGGGACAAAGATGGAGACTGAACTAAAAACAAAACAAGGAACCTGCAGATCACCACTGGAACCAATTTTTTTAAACAACTTTACGCAGAATAAGATTGACTTCCTAGATCACCGACATCACAAGCAACCGACAGATGTGACAAAACGCGGCGGCGGCCTTCAAATGATCATCATGATGAGGAAGAGGAAGGGTAGAAGAAGAAACGAGAGCGACCGTAAGAAGCTGGAATGGATTTTTCTCTTTTTACTTCCAAGACAAACACACACCTTCCCACACCGTCACACCTGCCTACTGCCACTTTCACACCTGCTTAATGGAGAGGGAGCAGTGGGTGGGTGGCGTGTGTGTGTGTGTGTGTGTGTGTGTGTGTGTGTGTGTGTGTGTGTGTGTGTGAGAGAGTGAGTGAGAGTGGTTGCTTTTGTGTGCAAAACTGACAGAAAGAGAGAAAAAGAGAGGAGAAGCAATTCATTCCCTGAGAGAAAAGAGAAGAAAAAAAAAAAAGGTACTACAGCTACATTTCTCTCTCTTCTGTCATATTTTGCTCTCTCTCTCTCCCTCTAAGTTTCTCTCTCTCTCTCTCTCTTTTCTTCTCCTCTTTCCTTGGTTTCTCCTTCTCTTATTGCCCCGTCTTCCTTCTTTCTTCCTCAATCTTCATCATCCTCTCCTCCCTAGTCTCTCTCCTAGCCTCTCTCTCTCTTCTCCTTAGTCTCTCTCTCTCTCTCCTCTAGTCTCTCTCTCTCTCTCTCTCATTAGTCTCTCTCTGTTAAGGCTCTCTCTATCCCTCTCCTCTAGTCTCTCTCTCCTCTAGTCTCTCTCTCTCTCTCTCTCATTAGTCTCTCTCTGTTAAGGCTCTCTCTATCCCTCTCCTCTAGTCTCTCTCTCCTCTAGTTGCTCTCTCTTCCTCAGTCTCTCTCTCTCTCTGTTAAGGCTCTCTATCCCTCTCCTCTAGTCTCTCTCTCTTTCTCTCCTCTAGTTGCTCTCTCTCTCTTCCTCAATCTTCATCATCCTCTCCTCCCTCGTCTCTCTCCTAGCCTCTCTCTCTCTTCTCCTTAGTCTCTCTCTCTCTCTCCTCTAGTCTCTCTCTTTCTTCCTTACTCTCTCTCTCTCTCTCTCTCTCTCTCTCTCTCTCTCTCTCTCTCTCTCTCTCTCTCTCTCTCATTAGTCTCTCTCTGTTAAGGCTCTCTCTATCCCTCTCCTCTAGTCTCTCTCTCTCTCCTCTAGTTGCTCTCTCTTCCTCAGTCTCTCTCTCTCTCTCTCTTCCTCAGTCTCCCTCTCTCCCTCTCTCCTCTAGTCTCTCTCTTTCTTCCTTACTCTCTCTCTCTCTCTCTCTCATTAGTCTCACTCTGTTAAGGCTCTCTCTATCCCTCTCCTCTAGTCTCTCTCTCTCTCTCTCTCCTCTAGTTGCTCTCTCTCTTCCTCAGTCTCTCTCTCTCTCTCTCTCTCAGAAAGATGGGAATGAGGGAAAATAAGAGCAAAAGGAAGGGAGGAAAATGTAGGTGAAAATGAGGTTAAATGAAGAAAAAAAGGAGTGTATGATGGAGAGAGGGGAGGGGATGGGAGGGGGGGAGGGATGGATGGAGGGATGGGAGGGGGGAGCGAATGTGAGCGTCGGAGGTGAAGAAACGAGCAGCCGATCAGCGGAAAGCCGTCCCATAATCCCACTGCACTTCAGCTGAACCTTCTGCGAGGAGAGAGAGGAAAACACAAACCTACCAAGCCTCTCTCTCTCTCTCTCTCTCTCTCTCTCTCTCTCTCTCTCTCTCATTCCTCGTTTAAATGCTCCTCCCCCTTTCCCACTCTCCCCCTCCTATTTTTCATTCTCTCTCCCTCTCTAAGCCTTAACTCGCTCTCTCCCTTTTCTTCTCCTCTTTCCTTGGTTTCTCTTTTCCTTATCGCCCCTTCTTCCTCCTTTCTTCCGCAATCTTCATCATCCTCTCCTCCCTCGTCCCTCTCTCCCCTCTCCTTAGTCTCTCTCTATCTTCTCTTTAGTCTCTCTCTCTCTCTGTTCCCCTTAGTCTCTCTCTCTCCCGTCCTTAGTCTCCCTCTCTCTCTCTCTCTTTCTTCCTCAGTCTTTCTCTCTCCCCTCCTTAGTCTCTCTCTCTCCAGGCTCTCTCTCTCCTTAGTCTCTCTCTCTCCAGGCTCTCTCTCTCCTTAGTCTCTCTCTCCAGGCTCTCTCTCTCTCCCGTCCTTAGTCTCTCTCTCTCTCTCTCTCTCTTTCTTCCTTAGTCTCTCTCTCTCCAGGCTCTCTCTCTCCTTAGTCTCTCTCTCTTGAGGCTCTCTCTCTCCTCCTTAGTCTCTCTCTCTCTCTTTCTTCCTTAGTCTCTCTCTCTCTCCTTAGTCTCTCTCTCTTCAGTCTCTCTCTCCTTCTTAGTCTCTCTCTCTTCAGTCTCTCTCCTTAGTCTCTCTCTCTCTTTCTTCCTTAGTCTCTCTCCCTCCTTAGTCTCTCTCTCTCTTCCTTAGTCTCTCTCTCTTCAGTCTCTCTCTCCTTCTCTTTCTTCCTTAGTCTCTCTCCCTCCTTACTCTCTCTCTCTCTTTCCTCCTTAGTCTCTCTCCCTCCTTAGTCTCTCTCTCTCTTTCCTCCTTAGTCTCTCTCTCTTCAGTCTCTCTCTCCTTCTCTTTCTTCCTTAGTCTCTCTCCCTCCTTACTCTCTCTCTCTCTTTCCTCCTTAGTCTCTCTCCCTCCTTACTCTCTCTCTCTCTTTCCTCCTTAGTCTCTCTCTCTCTCTCCTCAGGCTCTCTCTCTGTATGTAGAACAGGAAGTGGTATGTGGGTCAGAGCACATATGCTGAGACGTGCCTGTGGAGCCGAGTGGACACACACACACACACACACACGCACACGTACACACACACACACAGGAAAGGAGATGTGTAGCTGTGTTGTTTTGCGGCCATGACACGTGACTGTATGCAAAGCTCCTTGAGTTCCGGCACCGCACACACACACACACACACACACACACACACACACACACACACACCTCTCCCCTTCGTGTGTGTGTGTGTGTGTGTGTGTGTGTGTGTGTATAAACGTGAAAATATCGAGCTTTTCCAACGCAAACAACTTCCTCTGCTCAACTGTCATTCTTGGCACGGGTCCGGACAAACTCAGTGTTTATTTTAGAAAACGGCTGAACGGTGGGGAAAATGACCGCTCCGCTCCGAAAAGAAAAAAACAAAACATATCAACCGGCGTGTCTCGAATATTCCCAACATGTGTATTTCTCCTCAGTCGTCCGGTCGTATAAATACGGGCCGGCCGCCAGCGGGCCGCGGCGGTAAACAGATTCCCATCAAACGCTCCTCTCTTCTTCACTTCTTCTCATTTGGACGGTTGGAAGTTCAGGTTTGGTGAACTGGTGACGCCTCGTTCACCAGTTCACCGGTTCACCAGTTCACCAGTTCACCAGTTCACCACACATTTCTGCTATTTTACCAGCCAGCACATTTCTGGACAGGACTTTAAAAAGCTGGTTGGTAGAGTAGACGAACTTATCAGCCATGAGGTTCAGCTAATGTTGAATTTTGAAGGCAGATATGATGCTGATATTTAATAATATTTTGTGCCAATATTCAATTTCTATATTCAATTATTATCCTTACCTACCAATTTTATATTTCTTTGTTCTTTTTTAATGTCATTTTACTAGACAAATTATGTATTTTTTGTGTTTTATGTGAAGTACATTGAATTTGCCTTGTGTATGACATGTGCATTGCCTTCACCTCTTTAAATTTGACAATTTTCATGCCATAAAAAGAAACTTCCGTATAATATTCAGTGTTTCCAGAGGATTGAAGCAGCATTTAGTCCATCATGGGACACTAAAACTCTCCACTGAAACCAGACTGATGAAATTCTGTTAGTGTCAGCAGCTCTTTAAGGCAGAGAGACCCACCACACCTGTTCAATGGTAGAGAAACTATAATACAATAGGCTTTTAAATCAAGATTTACATAAAAGGGAACTGAATAATTAAATGAAAAAGTAAAATGTAAAAGAAAATCAAATGTTTTTCTGTATCTGTGGTCAGGGAGGAGCCTCCATCATATCAGAGGTGATAATATGAGATATTTAATAAAAAGCCAACCATCAGTCTAACCCTCCAGCCTCTTGGCCCGTGGCTGCAGGTGATTTCCCAGCCTGCATTTCTGCCCTTCCCTGCTCTGAACCATGTTGGATTACTTTAGCGAGACTGGGAAACTAACACGTGAGTCATCTGAGGAGGGAAATCTGGTTCTGATAGGAAGACTCTCCTGCGGACTGAGCAAACACAACTCACGTTTGTTGACAGAGGTCGGCTAGTTCCCCGATGAGTGGACTGGACGTCAACTGGGACTGTTTGCATTTAAATAATTTACAGATTAGTTCATCAGTGGCAGATCTCAGGCCTGCAGCAGAGGGTTTTCCACTCCTCGCTGTGAGAGGAATCAAACTTGCAAAGACTGGACTCACAATCCACTTGTCTAGTCTTTTCCTAGTAGTAAAATATGAGATATTAAAGGATTCATAATGGATGATATTTTCTGACAGACTGAATGTGCTCTGGTTATTCTTTTCAGGCATCGATGCAATCATTCATCTTTTATGTAAATCTTGATTTAAAAGCCTCTAGTTTCCTCTACTAAACACTAAAAGAATTTCATCAGTCTGGTTTCAGTGGAGAGTTTTAGTGTCCCGTGATGGACTAAATGCGGTTTCAGAGGCTTTTCAATCCTCTGGAAACACTGAATATTATACGGAAAAGTTTATTTTTATAGCGTGAAAATTGTCAAATTTAAAAGAGGCGAAGGCAAGGCACATTTCATACACAAGGCAAATTCAATGTGCTTCACATAAAACACAAAAAATACATGAGGAACCCCTTTCATAAAGGGTTTAGGAACCATGACAGTACCTCCAAAAACTTCTAACACAGAGGGGGGGATCTTCAGGAAACGAAGATAACGCCCTGTTCAGACAGGTGATGTAAACATTATCGGAGCATGTTTGTCATTTTAGTTTTGTCCAAACTGATATTACTGAGATTGTTATCGGTCTGTTCCCGCCACAGTCAAAGTTTTTTCTAGTCTCATTTCACTACAACAAACAACGATCCACAAGTCGAGATCAGACCCAAAGTCTCGACCTTATTATTGTGTTATTGTTCCAGCACATCAGTGTCAATTGCAAAAGTTAACACATGGTACATTTTTGGCGTGATGACAATGCGTAAGTGGAGTCGACACACTCTCTTATCCGGTGAGAATTGGCCCTTAACATTACAGATGCCGTTTTAACAATTATTCCTGAAAGCTAATCCTGTCTGAACGGAGCTTTAGACGAACCCCCCCCCCCGTGATGAACCCCTAGTTCTCAGAGTGTACAGTGAGCGGGCCGGCGGGGTCCTCCGGGACGGACAGTGGCATCCTCTTCATTATAACGGTTAACCCAGATTAAAGGATTCCATGTGACAGCCTCCGTGAGACTCATTCCTCTGCAGGGCGTCTCGGCAGGAAACGCTCGACTGACCTCAAATGTGTGTTTTGCGAATATTTTTCTCGCTGCCTCACTTCGTTATTCATTCAGTGATGAGTAACGCGAGTGGGTGGCAGAGAGGCACTCACCACCACCATCATCATCATCATCATTATCATCAGCGCTGTAAGATGGAGGTTTATATATACAAGACTACCGGCACATTTCTATACACACACACACACTAAGTAACACAGAAACACACACACACACACATCACCTTCTCAAGATAAGCATATATAAAACAAAAACAGCCCTCTGGGTCCTTACTCAACTTTCTTGAAGGAGGCAAGCATGCACCCATGGGCACACACACACACACACACACACACACACAGGCTAAACTGCCCTTAGCAAAGTGAAAATCCGTTGAGCTTGAAACACAAACTCAGCTTTGTTTCTGATGAAGAAAAGAAAAAGAAAAAAAAAAACACTAAGCTGGTTGGAAGCCCTCCACTTATGAGCCTGAAAATTATGACTATTTTTGGAGAGAAAAATATTGACATGAGGGACTGGGGTATGAAGCGGGGGGGGGGGGGGAACAGTTTGTTTTGGCGCTAACCGTTACATCGAGCATTTGAGTCGGGCATTAGTATCTATTTAGGCCTTCGGAAGAAATAAAACCCAACTTGGGATCAATTCCAAATCTACACAAGCTGTATTTTGTGGCCGGGGGGGTTTGGTAATGTTAACTGTTGTCGAAGTCCCCCTTCATGCATTTAAAATACTGCATCTATCCGGCATTAGTTCTGCAGACAAATCTTTCTTCAGAGTTATACAGTAGAAACCATTTCAGTAAAGCCTTTTCAAACTAAAGTTTAACATCTCTAAACAGCAGTCACTGCTTCTGACTGAAAAGAGAGCAAAACTTCCTTTTACCAAGCAATTTGTCTCAGGGCAGTGGTTCTCAACCCAGGGGGTCAGGGGATAATTTTTTGGGGGGGGGGTTACAAGATGATTTATGTGATCACGAAAAAACATTTCTACTCCACAATTTTCATGTCTATTAAAGTTTTCCTAAAATTTTTGCTTCTTTTCTTGTGAAATACTGACTAGTTTTCAGCCTCTAGGCCTCCTCTTACAATGAATCAAATGAAACAACCTGAAAAGGGGAAATCATTCTTGTTCCTGGGACGGGGGTCATGAGCAGGTGTCGCTTTGTTTCAAGAGGTCATGAGCCAAAAAGGTTGAGAACCACTGTCCAGCAAATGTGCAGCATCAGCATGCATGCAGTAAAACGTGGGACTTCTACAATAGCTATGATGACAATATATTACATGGATATATTCAGCATACATCTACACACACACACACACACACAGTGTTTACTGACCTCCGTGACGTCCATGACCTTAATGGCTGCCAGTTGTCCTGTCTTGACATGTCGACCCTGGAGAGAAAAACAGAGAGGAGAGATGAGGGAAGGATGTCTTTACATCTTAATAACTGTGATTTTCCCCCTCTGCAATTTCACATAGCATCGTAGTCATTTACCAATCCATATTTCTATTGTTGAAGTATGAATGGAGCTAAAATAGCTCGGTTATGGGACAATAAAGAGGCGAATGTGACAATCAGGAGAGGAATTTTCTTCTTTTAGTTTGGGTGGGAGAAGCCTAAGTGGCCAATTTACGGTTCGGACAAGAGCAACGGCCGTGCGAATTGTTGGCAGGAATGAAAACAGCTTTCCGGCTCCATACTTTCATAGGCAGAGTAAACATACAGAGTGAGTCAGCCGGTCATAAAAACAAAAACCACATTCACAACAAGTTATTTGCCTCTACAATAGCGTGGAGAAACAGTAGGCGCCGGTCCAAACCCTGTCATTCCACAACAGCGTTTTCTGTGAGAACCGGTGCAAGGAATTAAAACATAATTTCCCCTGTTTTCACAGATAGAGTGAATATTCAAAATCCCAATCAGTTAGAAACACCGGACAGTATTTTTCCATTACATAAGTGAAATGAAGGGTTGAAATGGCAGTGGGTTGAGATTTCATTTGCCTCTAAAGATGCTAGGAGCTACGAGAGGCTTTATGCTAACAGTGTGTGTAACTCTAGCCTGCAGCCATATTGTAGGTGTTTTCTTGAGGATTTTTTTTATAAACTTAAGACAAAAATCACCTTAAACAAACAGAAAAGGTAGAGAGCGCCACCCGTGGTTTCATTTGCTTCTAAATTAGCAAGAAACCACAAGAGGACTGCTGCTAACAGTATCTGTGTGCTAGCTACAGCTTGTAGCAGTATTAGGTTTTATAATCCCCATTCTTCAGGGTTTCTTGTAAACTTCAGACAGAAAACAACTTAAACAAACTAACATAAGAGGTAGAAAGTGCTATCCAGGGTTTCATTTGCCTCAAAAATACTTAGGAGCTACAAGAAGCCGTATGCTAGCAGTACATAATGTGTGAGAGGCTAACTAAAGCCTGTAGCAATATTGAAGGTGTAATAATCCACATTCTTCAGGGTTTCTTGTAAACTTCAGACAGAAAACAACTTAAACAGACAGAGGTATTGAGAGCCATCCAGGGTTTCATTAGCCTTGAAAATACAACAATATCTAGAAGCTACAAGACA
This sequence comes from Centroberyx gerrardi, assembly GCF_048128805.1. Lineage (NCBI taxonomy): Eukaryota > Metazoa > Chordata > Actinopteri > Beryciformes > Berycidae > Centroberyx > Centroberyx gerrardi. The sequence goes on along the minus strand of NC_136006.1, from coordinate 3,584,467 downwards.
CTTTATGCTAACAGTCAATATGTGTGTGAGAGGTATAGCCTGCCGTTATATTGTAGATGTTATAATCCCATGTTTAAGGGGTTTGGTGTGAACTCCAGACAGACAAAACAACTTAAATAAACAAACAGAAGAGGTAGAGAGAGCCATCCAGGGTTTCATTTGCCTCGAAAATACCGCAGGAGCTACGAGAAGCCTTATGCTAACAGTCTGAGAGGCTAACTAGCCCGCAGGCATATTGTAGGTGTTATAATCCCTTTCTGAAGGGTTTTTGTGTAAACTCCAGACAGACAAAGCAACTTAAACAAACAGGCGCGGTACGGCATGCCTCTCAAACACAACAACAACCTACAAGCCTGCTGTTTTACTCTTTACAACATGAGCACAGTGCTAAAGATGCCTGGGAGCGCTAACAATGCTAGCTGGAGTGATATCATGTTTTTACAGAGGGAGAACATGTGTGTGTGTGTGTGTGTGTGTGAGAGAGAATGAGTGTGTATTTGTCTGTATTCGTCTGAGTCTGTATTCTGTGTGTGTGTGTGTTCGAGCATGCATATGTGTGTGTTCATGCATGTGTATGTGAATGTGTGTGCATGAATCTGTCTTTGCGTATGTCTATGCGAGCCTGTACGTATGCATGAGTCTATGTCATGTATGTGTGTGTGTGTGTGTGTGCGCGCTTAAGACCGCCATACGATTGGGTTTCCTTTGTCTGCAACAGGACTGCGACACCTGAGCTGGACCTCACAACCCCCCCCCCCCCCCCCCCCCGCCGCCCCCCACCGCCTGAGTGAGATGGCGCGGCCCGGGCGCTGAGTGATGAGGGATTAACCCACTTCGCTGCAGCCCGGAGGGGGTTAACCAAAAGGTCGAGGCTTTACCGGGCCGGGCCGACTGAGGGAGCAAACTGGAAAGATGACAAGGGGAGCAAATCTCTGCTGGTCTTCACTGTGGGAACTATGGGAGCGGAAAGA